>NW_027195419.1:0-117500 GCF_038502225.1 Cherax quadricarinatus | reverse complement strand
AAGGGGACCTGGCCCTTATCGCCACCAGGGACGTATACAAAGCCTTCGACAGCCTTTGGCACGACGGTCTCATTTACAAACTCGCAGACCTCCCTGATCACAACTGGACCTTTCTCAGGCTCATCTACAACTTCTCAACAGGAAGAAAAATCATCCCCACTTTCCACGGAGTGGAATCAACCCCCTTCACACCAACAGCAGGAGTACCCCAAGGCTCCTGCCTCAGCCCCGTCCTCTTCAACATATACGTCAACGACTTCCCCCAACCTGAACATACCGACACCATCATCACCCAATTCGCAGACGATGTCATCCATGTTGTCTCCTCCATCCCTACAGCTGGCGCAAACAAGCATACGAGAGCAATCGAGAAAATGAATGAAGAACTAAATAGAACTGCCAGGTGGGAGAAGAAATGGAGAATTACAACCAACCCTGACAAAGTCCTCATCAGCACCATCGGGTGCTTACCATCAACCATAGAAGAAAAAGGGGGCATTTCCATCAGAGGTACCCGTATTGCTATAAGGAATCCAAACAATATCCTAGGATACGAGATCGGCAGATTACTCAACTCTACAACTCACATAACCAAAAAAGTAAACCTAGCGAAAGACCGCCTTGGCCAACTTTATCGATTCAAAGCAGCTTCTCCCTACATCAAACTACACCTGTGCAAGATGATGATCAGACCTCTGCTGGAATACCCCTGCGTACACATGTCGCTCACAACCAAAACCAACATGCTAAAACTCCAAAGAGTTCTAGCATCAGACAGTATCAGATCAGAGGACCTACACATACAACAGGGAATCCCCACAATCAATGTCCGATTAGACAAACTTACTATATGACATGCAGGAACTCTACGTGCCTGACAGAGAGAATCCCCCCAACCAGTGATCACAACCGACTATACCATCACCACCTCTCCCCACAGATCCCAAAGAATGACCCTCAAAAAAAGAGTTCGACGCTTTATCCACAAGGAGAACTTCCCTCGTCCTAAAATCTTAAGCGACTTCCCCGCAGACGAAGAATGGATACCACGGGAACCATTCAATGTCCAGTAACATGGACTAGCGCTCCCCATCTCCGGGTGACCCACTTCTATCAACCATCACCTCACAACTGACCTCGTTGCACCTACTACTACAATACAGCAGTACACCACCTCAGTCACTGCCTTGCCGGCCAACTCTAGGTGAGCTACCAACCTCCATCGAATGCCCGGCAACCTTCACCTGCAGATGCGCCCTCCTGACCAACCTCTTGCGAAAAAAAAAGAAAAAAAAAAGGAAAGCATTTGTATGCAGTATGCATCCTTCCAATTCAATGACGCACTGGTATAACAACAATATATCCTTGCGAAATTGATGGGCAGGAGGTATACCCTACTCAAAAAACCAACCTCTTTATAAATTACTCAATATGCACACACGCATATTCAAATTACACCAAAGTGGATAGGCAACTACCCTTTTATAACCCCACCTACCCCTCCTCGCTCCCCAACCTTTCCCAGCTTCCATCCTTACCCATCCTTCTTCCCCCCCTCCACTGTAACCAAAGCTCTGGTAAGAACCTCGAACTACTACTACCACTACTACTACTACTACTACTACTACTACTAATACTACCACTACTACTGCTACTACTACTACTACTACTACTACTACCACTGCTACTGCTACTATTACTACTACTACCACTGCTACTGCTACTACTACTACTACTACCACTACTACTACTACTACTACTACTACTAATACTACCACTACTACTGCTACTACTACTACTACTACTACCACTGCTACTGCTACTACTACTACTACTACCACTGCTACTGCTACTACTACTACTACTACCACTACTACTACTACTACTACTACTAATACTACCACTACTACTACTACTACTACTACTACTACTACTACCACTGCTACTGCTACTACTACTACTACTACCACTACTACTGCTACTACTACTACTACTACCACTACTACTACTACTACTACTACTACTATTACTGCTGCTACTACTACCACTATGACTACTACTACTACCACTACTACTACTAATACTACCACTACTACTGCTACTACTACTACTACTACTACTACCACTGCTACTGCTACTACTACTACTACTACTACCACTGCTACTGCTACTACTACTACTACTACCACTGCTACTGCTACTACTACTATTACTGCTGCTACTACTATTACTGCTGCTACTACTACCACTACGACTACTACTACTACTACCACTACTAGTACTACTACTCCTACTACTACTACCACTACTGCTACTACTACCACTACTACTACTACTACTACTACCACTACTACTACTACTACTACTATTACTGCTGCTACTACTACCACTACGACTACTACTACTACTGCTACCACTACTACTACTACTACTAATACTAATACTAATACTACCACTACTACCACTACTACTACTACTACTACCACTACTACTACTACTAATACTACCACCACTACTACTACTACTACTACTACTACTACTAATACTACCACCACCACTACTACTACTACTACTATTACTACTACTATTACTGCTGCTACTACTACCACTACGACTACTACTACTACTACTACCACTACTACTATTGCTACTACTACTACTACTACTGCCACTACTACTACTACTACTACCACTGCTACTGCTACTACTACTTCTACTACTACTACCACTGCTACTGCTACTACTACTACTACTACCACCACTACTACTACTACCACTACTACTATTACTACTACTACTACCACTACTACTACTACTGCTACTTCTACTACTACTACTGCCACTACTACTACTACTTCCACTGCTACTGCTACTACTACTTCTACTACTACTACTACTACTACTACTACTACCACTACTACTACTACTACTACTACGATGTCGATGTAAACAGTTCCTCATTCTGGTGTCAGTGTAATCAGTCCCTCTGCCTGCAGTCCATGCAATCAGTCCCTCAGCCTGAAGTACATGTAATCAGCCCCTCAGCCTGGAGTCGATGTAAACAGTAGCTCAGCCCGGAGTCCATGTAATCAGTCCCTCAGCCTGGAGTTCATGTAATCAGTCCCTCAGTCTGCAGTCTATGTAATCAGTCCCTCAGCCTGGAGTCCATGTAATCAGTCCCTCAGCCTGGAGTTCAAGTAATCAGTCCCTCAGCCTGGAGTCCATGTAATCAGTCCCTCTGCCTGGAGTCCATGTAACCAGTCCCTCAGCCTGGAGTCCATGTAATCAGTCCCTCAGCCTGGAGTCCATGTAATCAGTCCCTCAGCCTGGAGTTCATGTAATCAGTCCCTCTGCCTGGAGTCCATGTAATCAGTCCCTCAGCCTGGAGTTCATGTAATCAGTCCCTCTGCCTGGAGTCCATGTAATCAGTCCCTCAGCCTGGAGTCCATGTAATCAGTCCCTCAGCCTCGTGTTCATGTAATCAGTCCCTCAGCCTCGTGTTCATGTAATCAGTCCCTCAGCGTGGAGTCGATGTAAACAGTTCCTCAGCCTGGAGACCATGTAATCAGTCCCTCAGCCTGGAGTTCATGTAATCAGTCCTTCAGCGTGGAGTCCATGTAATCAGTCCCTCAGCCTGGTGTCAATGTAATCAGTCCCTCAGCCTTGAGTCCATGTAGTCAGTCCGTCAGCCTGCAGTCTATGTAATCAGTCCCTCAGCCTGGAGTCGATGTAATCAGTCCCTGAGCCTGGAGTCCATGTAATCAGTCCCTCAGCCTGGAGACCATGTAATCAGTCCCTCTGCCTGGAGTCCATGTAATCAGTCCCTCAGCCTGGAGTTCATGTAATCAGTCCCTCAGCCAGGAGTCGATGTAATCAGTCCCTCAGCCTGGAGTCCATGTAATCAGTCCCTCAGCCTCGTGTTCATGTAATCAGTCCCTCAGCGTGGAGTCGATGTAAACAGTTCCTCAGCCTGGAGTCCATGTAATCAGTCCCTCAGCCTGGTGTCAATGTAATCAGTCCCTCAGCCTTGAGTCCATGTAGTCAGTCCGTCGGCCTGCAGTCTATGTAATCAGTCCCTCAGCCTGGAGTCGATGTAATCAGTCCCTCAGCCTGGAGTTCATGTAATCAGTCCCTCTGCCTGGAGTCCATGTAATCAGTCCCTCAGCCTGGAGTCCATGTAATCAGTCCCTCAGCCTGGAGTTCATGTAATCAGTCCCTCTGCCTGGACTCCATGTAATCAGTCCCTCAGCCTGGAGTTCATGTAATCAGTCCCTCTGCCTGGAGTCCATGTAATCAGTCCCTCAGCCTGGAGTCCATGTAATCAGTCCCTCAGCCTGGAGTTCATGTAATCAGTCCCTCAGCCTGGAGTCCATGTAATCAGTCCCTCAGCCTGGAGTCCATGTAATCAGTCCCTCAGCCTGGAGTCCATAAAATCAATCCCTCAGCCTGGAGTCCATGTAATCAATCCTTCAGCCTGGAGTCCATGTAATCAGTCCATCAGCCTGGAGTCCATAAAATCAATCCCTCAGCCTGGAGTCCATGTAATCAGTCCCTCAGCCTGGAGTTCATGTAATCAGTCCCTCTGCCTGGACTCCATGTAATCAGTCCCTCAGCCTGGAGTCCATGTAATCAGTCCCTCAGCCTGGAGTCCATGTAATCAGTCCCTCAGCCTGGAGTCCATGTAATCAGTCCCTCAGCCTAGAGTTCATGTAATCAGTCCCTCAGCCTGGAGTCCATGTAATCAGTCCCTCAGCCTGGAGTCCATGTAATCAGTCCCTCAGCCTGGAGTCCATGTAATCAGTCCCTCAGCCTAGAGTTCATGTAATCAGTCCCTCAGCCTGGAGTCCATGTAATCAGTCCCTCAGCCTGGAGTCCATGTAATCAGTCCCTTAGCCTGGAGTCCATGTAATCAGTCCCTCAGCCTAGAGTTCATGTAATCAGTCCCTCAGCCTAGAGTTCATGTAATCAGTCCCTCAGCGTGGAGTCCATATAAACAGTCCCTCAGCCTGGTGTCAGTGTAATCAATCCCTTAGCCTGGTGTAATCAGTCCCGTAGGCTGGTGTAATCAGTCCCTTAGCCTGGTGTAATCAGTCCCTTAGCCTGGTGTAATCAGTCACTTAGCCTGGTGTAATCAGTCACTTAGCCTGGTGTAATCAGTCACTTAGCCTGCAGTCCATGTAATCAGTCACTCAGTCTTAAAAGGAATACAGCATATGCACGGAGAAGTGACTTATATACAACAAACAGAGGGACTAATTACCTCAAACTCCTCCTGTTCATCACCATTCTACTTTGTATGGACTGATGAAGCCACAGTGTGACGAAACATTTCCTCAGTAAAGATACCCAAGTGTTGCACATGTCTGATTTATTAACTTGTTGGTTCTCTGAACCATTTATATACTGGGTGTTTGACAGTGTTGCCAGACTAGGCTAAGATGTCTGACAGTGTTACAAGATTTAGGAAAGATGTTTCACAGTGTTACCAGACTTAGGAAAGATGTTTGACAGTGTTACCAGACTTAGGAAAGATGTTTGACAGTGTTACCAGACTTAGGAAAGATGTCTGACAGTGTTACCAGACTTAGGAAAGATGTTTGACAGTGTTACCAGACTTAGGAAAGATGTTTGACAGTGTTACCAGACTTAGGAAAGATGTCTGACAGTGTTACCAGACTTAGGAAAGATGTTTGACAGTGTTACCAGACTTAGGAAAGATGTTTGACAGTGTTACCAGACTTAGGAAAGATGTCTGACAGTGTTACCAGACTTAGGAAAGATGTTTGACAGTGTTACCAGACTTAGGAAAGATGTCTGACAGTGTTACCAGACTTAGGAAAGATGTTTGACAGTGTTACCAGACTTAGGAAAGATGTTTGACAGTGTTACAAGACTTAGGAAAGATGTTTGACAGTGTTACCAGACTTAGGAAAGATGTTTGACAGTGTTACCAGACTTAGGAAAGATGTTTGACAGTGTTACAAGACTTAGGAAAGATGTTTGACAGTGTTACCAGACTTAGGAAAGATGTTTGACAGTGTTACCAGACATAGGAAAGATGTTGGACAGTGTTACCAGACTAGGCTAAGATGTCTGACAGTGTTACCAGACTTAGGAAAGATGTTTGACAGTGTTACCAGACTTGGGTAAGATGTTTGACAGTGTTACCAGACTTAGGAAAGATGTTTGACAGTGTTACCAGACTTAGGAAAGATGTTTGACAGTGTTACCAGACTGTAGTAAGATGTTTGACAGTGTTGCCAGACTTAGGAAAGATTTTTGACAGTGTTGCCAGACTGAGGTAAGATGTTTGACAGTGTTACCAGACTTAGTAAAGATGTTTGACAGTGTTACCAGACTTAGGAAAGATGTTTGACAGTGTTACCAGACTTAGGAAAGATGTTTGACAGTGTTACCAGACTGTAGTAAGATGTTTGACAGTGTTACCAGACTGAGGTAAGATGTTTGACAGTGTTACCAGACTGTAGTAAGATGTTTGACAGTGTTACCAGACTGTAGTAAGATGTTTGACAGTGTTACCAGACTGTAGTAAGATGTTTGACAGTGTTGCCAGACTGAGGTAAGATGTTTGACAGTTTTACCAGACTAAGGTAAGATGTTTGACAGTGTTACCAGACTGTAGTAAGATGTTTGACAGTGTTACCAGACTGTAGTAAGATGTTTGACAGTGTTACCAGACTGTAGTAAGATGTTTGACAGTGTTGCCAGACTGAGGTAAGATGTTTGACAGTGTTACCAGACTTAGGAAAGATGTTTGACAGTGTTACCAGACATAGGAAAGATGTTTAACAGTGTTGCCATACTTAGGTAAGATGTTTGACAGTGTTGCCAGACTTTGGAAAGATGTTTGACAGTGTTACCAAACTTAGGTAAGATGTTTGACAGTTTTGCCAGACTAGGGTAAGATGTTTGACAGTTTTACCAGACTAGGGTAAGATGTTTGACAGTTTTGCCAGACTAGGGTAAGATGTTTGACAGTTTTGCCAGACTAGGGTAAGATGTTTGACAGTTTTGCCAGACTAGGGTAAGATGTTTGACAGTTTTGCCAGACTAGGGTAAGATGTTTGACAGTTTTGCCAGACTAGGGTAAGATGTTTGACAGTTTTGCCAGACTAGGGTAAGATGTTTGACAGTTTTGCCAGACTAGGGTAAGATGTTTGACAGTTTTGCCAGACTAGGGTAAGATGTTTGACAGTTTTGCCAGACTAGGGTAAGATGTTTGACAGTTTTGCCAGACTAGGGTAAGATGTTTGACAGTTTTGCCAGACTAGGGTAAGATGTTTGACAGTTTTGCCAGACTGGGGTAAGATGTTTGACAGTTTTGCCAGACTAGGGTAAGATGTTTGACAGGGTTACCAGACTTAGGAAAGATGTTTGACAGTTTTGCCAGACTAGGGTAAGATGTTTGACAGTGTTACCAAACTGAGGTAATATGTTTGACAGTGTTACCAGATTGTAGTAAGATGTTTCGCAGTGTTACCAGACTTAGAAAAGATGTGTGACAGTTTTGCCAGACTTAGGAAAGATGCTTGACAGTGTTACCAAACTGAGGTAAGATGTTTGACCGTTTTACCAGTCTGAGGTTAGATGTTTGACAGTGTTACCAGACATAGGTAAGGTGCATGAAAGTGTTGCCAGATTGTGGAAAGATGTTTGACAGTGTTACCAGACTGAGGTAACATGCTTAACAGTGTTACCAGGCTGAGGTAAAATGTTTGACGGTGTTACCAGACTAAGGTAACATGTTTAACAGTGTTACCAGGCTGAAGTAAAATGTTTGACAGTGTTACCAGACTTACGAAAGATGTTTGACAGTGTTACCAAACTGAGGTAAGATGTTTGACAGTGTTACCAGACTGAGGTTAGATGTTTGAGAGTGTTACCAGACTGAGGTAAGATGTTTAACAGTGTTACCAGACTGAGGTAAGATGTTTGACAGAGTTACAAGACTGAGGTTAGATGTTTGACAGTGTTACCAGACTTTGGTAAGGTGTTTGACAGTGTTACCAGAATGAGGTAAAATATTTGACACTCTTACCAGACTGAGATAAGATGTTTGACATTGTTACCAGACTGAGGTTACATGTTTGACAGTGTTACCAGACTGAGGTTAGATGTTTGACAGTGTTACCAGACTTAGTTAAGGTGTTAGTGTTACGATACTTAGGAAAGATGTTTGGCAGTGTTACCAGACTGAGGAACGATGTTTGACAGTGTTACCAGACTGAGGAAAAATGTTTGACAGTGTTACCAGACTGATGTAACATGCTTAACAGTGTTACCAGACTTAGGTAAAATGTTTGACAGCGTTACCAGACTAAGGTAACATGTTTGACAGTGTTACCAGACTGAGGTAAGATGTTTGACAGTGCTACCAGACTGAGGAAAGATGTTTGACAGTACTCACCTAATTGTACTCACCTTATTGTGGTTGCAGAGGTCGAGACTCAGCTCCTTGCCCCGTCTCTTCACTGATCGCTACTAGTCCTCTCACTCTCTGCTTCCTGAGCTTCGTCATACCTCGTCTTAATGCTATGTGTGGTTCCTGTCTCCACTACATCTCTTGCCAGGCTATTACACTTCCTGACATCTCTGTGACTGAAGAAATACTTCCTAACATCCCAATGACTCATCTGAGTCTTCAGCTTCCAATTGTAACCCCTTGTTTCTGTGTCCCATCTCTGGAACATCCTGTTTCTTTCCACCTTGTCTATTCTATGCATTATTTTGTATGTTGCTATCATGTCTCCCCTGACTCTCCTGTCCTCCAGTGTCTCCACGTCGATTTTCCTAAACCTTTCTTAGTACGACATTCCCCTGAGCTCTGGAACTAGCCTTGTTGCAAACTTTTGCACTTTCTCTAATTTATTGACGTGCTTGACCAGGTGTGGGTTCCAAACTGGCACTGCGTACTCCAGTATGGGCCTGACGTACACGGTGTACAGTGTCTTGAACGATTTCTTACTAAGGTATCGGAACACTATTCTCAGGTTTGGCAGGCGCCCATATGCTGCAGCAGTTATCTGATTGATGTGTGCTTCCTGAGACGTGCTTGATGTTATGGTCGCCCCAAGATCTTTCTCCTTGAGTGAGGTTTGCAGTCTTTGGCCACCTAGCCTATACTCTGTCTGCGGTCCCCTTTGCCCTTCCCCAATCTTCATGACTTTGCATTTGCAGGGTTGAAATCGAAAAGCCAGTTGCTGGACCACGTGCCCAGCCTGTCCAGGTCTCTTTGTAGTCCTGCCTGATCCTCATCCGATTTAACCCTTCTCATTAGCTTCACATCATCTGCGAAAAGGGACACTTAAGAGTCTATTCCTTCCACCATGTCATTCACATACATCAAAAATAGCACTGGTCCTAGAACCGATCCCTGTGGGACCCCGCTCGTCACACGAGCCCACTGTGATACCTCACCACATACCATGACTCGTTGTTCCTTCCCTGTCAGGTATTCCCTGATAAATTGCAGTGCCCTTCCTGTTATACGTGCCTGACCCTTCAACTTCTGCACTAATTTCCAGTGAGGAACTGTGTTGAAGGCCTTCCTGCAGTCCAGGAAAATGCAATCAACCCGCCCCTCTCTTTCGTGTCTTCTGTTATCTTGTCATAAAACTCCAGAAGGTTTGTGACAGATGATTTGCTTTCCATGAATCCGTGCTGGTTGTTGTTTATAAACTTGTTCCGTTCCAGGTGCTCCACCACTCTCCTCCTGATAATCTTCTCCATGACTTTGCATACTATACACCTCAGTGACACTGGTCTATAGTTTAGGGCCTCGTGTCTGCCTCTTTTCTTAAAAATGGGGAACTACATTTGCCGTCTTCCATATCTTAGGTAGTTGCCAGTTTCAAGGGATGAGTTGAAGATTGTGGTTAGTGGCACGCACAGCATCTCTGCTCCTTCTCTAAGGACCCATGGGGAGATGTTGTCCAGATCCCTCGCCTTTGAGGTATCAAGGTCACTTAGCAGCTTATGCACGTCCTCCTCCATTGCATGTATG
Source organism: Cherax quadricarinatus (assembly GCF_038502225.1). Taxonomy (NCBI): domain Eukaryota; kingdom Metazoa; phylum Arthropoda; class Malacostraca; order Decapoda; family Parastacidae; genus Cherax; species Cherax quadricarinatus. The sequence goes on along the minus strand of NW_027195419.1, from coordinate 107,476 downwards.
TCATGCAGCACCTGTTGGTATGTTGGTGTCCCCCTCTGTGTTGCCTTCCCTGAGCCATTCCTGTCTCTACTGTAAATACTTCCTTAAATCTCGTGTTGAGCTCCTCACATACCTCGTGATCATTACTTGTGAGTTCCCCACCTTCTTTCTTCAACCTGATCACCTGGTCTTTGACTGTTGTCTTCCTCCTGATGTGGCTATACAGCAGTTTCAGGTCAGACTTGATTTTCGATGCTATGTTGTTTTCATTCTGTTGCTGAGCCTCCCTCCTTACCTGTGCATACAGTGTTACCAGACTTAGGAAAGATGTTTGACAGAGTTACCAGCTTGAGCTAAGATGTTTGACACTGTTACCAGACTGAGGAAAGATGTTTGACAGCATTACCAAACTGAGGTAAGATGTTTGACAGTGTTGCCAGACTGTGGTAAGATGTTTGACAGTGTTACCAGCCTGAAGTAAGATGTCTGATAGCTTTAATAGACTGAGATAATATGTTTGACAGTGTTACCAGACTGTAGTAAGGTGTTTTGCAATGTTTACAGTCTGTGTTAATATGACTAACAGTATTACCAATCTGAGGTAACATGCTTGACAGTATTACCAGTCTGAGGTACGTTGGAAAACAATGTTCTCAGTATTAGATCAGATGTTTGACAGTATTACCAGTATGTAACAATTTATGAATCAGTATTACCAATCTGTGATAAGAGAATTAGTGGTGTTGCAGATTAACAGAAAAAGTGCAAGTGTTGCCACAAAGAAATAAGATCCCTGACATAAACATATATAAAAATACCAATAATTTAGTATTAATAGTTGTGGTAACATGTGTTACACTTATGTGGTAACACGTGAGACAGTTATGTGGCAACATGTGTGACAGTTATGTGGTAACATGTGTGACAGTTATGTGGTAACATGTGTGACAGTTATCTGGTAACATGTGTGACAGTTATGTGGTAACATGTGTGACAGTTATGTGGTAACATGTGTGACAGTTATCTGGCAACATGTGTTACAGTTATGTGGTAACATGTGTTACAGTTATGTGGTAACATGTGTGACAGTTATGTGGTAACATGTGTTACAGTTATGTGGTAACATGTGTTACAGTTATGTGGTAACATGTGTTACAGTTATGTGGTAACATGTGTTACAGTTAAGTGGTAACATGTGTGACAGTTATCTGGTAGCATGTGTTACAGTTATGTGGTAACATGTGTTACAGTTATGTGGTAACATGTGTGACAGTTATGTGGTAACATGTGTGACAGTTATGTGGTAACATGTGTAACAGTTATCTGGTAACATGTGTGACAGTTATGTGGTAACATGTGTTACAGTTATGTGGTAACATGTGTTACAGTTATGTGGTAACATGTGTGACAGTTATGTGGTAGCATGTGTTACAGTTATGTGGTAACATGTGTGGCAGTCATCTGGTAACATGTGTGACAGTTATGTGGTAACATGTGTGACAGTTATGTGGTAGCATGTGTTACAGTTATGTGGTAACATGTGTGGCAGTCATCTGGTAACATGTGTGACAGTTATGTGGTAACATGTGTGAGTTGGTGACAGATGGTACCTCTTCTGAGGTCACCTCCACCTACCCTACCTCACCGTGAGAACATTAATAAGACAGGGTGACTCGGTGACAGATGGTACCTCCTCTGAGGTCACCCCCACCTACCCTACCTCACCGTGAGAACATTAATAAGACAGGGTGAGTGGGTGACAGATGGTACCCCCTCTGAGGTCACCTCCACCTACCCTACCTCACAGTGAGAACATTAACAAGACAGGGTGACTCGGTGACAGATGGTACCTCCTCTGAGGTCACCTCCACCTACCCTACCTCACAGTGAGAACATTAATAAGACGGTGTGAGTGGGTGACAGATGGAGAACCCTCTGAGGTCACCTCCACCTACCCTACCTCACAGTGGGAACATTAATAAGACAGGATATGTGGGTCACAGATGGTACCTGCTCTGAGGTCACCTCCTCCTACCCTACCTCACAGTGAGAATATTAATAAGACAGAGAGAGTGGGTCACAGATGGTACCTGCTCTGAGGTCACCTCCACCTACCCTACCTCACAGTGAGAACATTAATAAGACAGGGTGAGTGGGTGACAGATGGTACCTACTCTGAGGTCACCTCCACCTACCCTACCTCACAGTGAGAGCATTAATAAGACAGGATATGTGGGTCACAGATGGTACCTGCTCTGAGGTCACCTCCTCCTACCCTACCTCACAGTGGGAACATTAATAAGACAGTGTGAGTGGGTGACAGATGGTACCCCCTCTGAGGTCACCTCCACCTACCCTACCTCACAGTGAGAGCATTAATAAGACAGGATATGTGGGTCACAGATGGTACCTGCTCTGAGGTCACCTCCTCCTACCCTACCTCACAGTGAGAATATTAATAAGACAGAGAGAGTGGGTCACAGATGGTACCTGCTCTGAGGTCACCTCCACCTACCCTACCTCACAGTGGGAACATTAATAAGACAGTGTGAGTGGGTGACAGATGGTACCCCCTCTGAGGTCACCTCCACCTACCCTACCTCACAATGAGAACATTAATAAGACAGTGTGAGTGGGTGACAGATGGTACCTAATCTGAGGGGGATTATCAAATTATCAGTGTTGGAAGGGGGATTTTCAAATTATCAGTGTTGGAAGGGGGATTATCAAGTTTTCAGTGTTGGAAGGGGGATTATCAAGTTATCAGTGTTGGAAGGGGGATTATCAAGTTATCAGTGTTGGAAGGAGGATTATCAAATTATCAGTGTTGGAAGGGGGATTATCAAATTATCAGTGTTGGAAGGGGGATTTTCAAATTATCAGTGTTGGAAGGGGGATTATCAAGTTATCAGTGTTGGAAGGGGGATTATCAAATTATCAGTGTTGGAAGGGGAATTTTCAAATTATCAGTGTTGGAAGGGGGATTATCAAGTAATCAGTGTTGGAAGGGGGATTATCAAATTACCAGTGTTGGAAGGGGGATTATCAAGTTTTCAGTGTTGGAAGGGGGATTATCAAGTTTTCAATGTTGGAAGGGAGATTATCAAATTATCAGTGTTGGAAGGGGGATTATCAAATTATCAGTGTTGGAAGGTGGATTATCAAATTATCAGTGTTGGAAGGGGGATTATCAAATTATCAGTGTTGGAAGGGGGATTATCAAATTATCAGTGTTGGAAGGGGGATTATCAAATTATCAGTGTTGGAAGGGGGATTATCAAATTATCAGTGTTGGAAGGGGGATTATCAAATTATCAGTGTTGGAAGGGGGATTATCAAATTATCAGTGTTGGAAGGGGGATTATCAAATTATCAGTGTTGGAAGGGGGATTATCAAATTATCAGTGTTGGAAGGGGGATTATCAAATTATCAGTGTTGGAAGGGGGATTATCAAATTATCAGTGTTGGAAGGGGGATTATCAAATTATCAGTGTTGGAAGGGGGATTATCAAATTATCAGTGTTGGAAGGGGGATTATCAAATTATCAGTGTTGGAAGGGGGATTATCAAATTATCAGTGTTGGAAGGGGGATTATCAAATTATCAGTGTTGGAAGGCAGATTATCAAATTATCAGTGTTTGTAGGGGGATTATCAAATTATCAGTGTTTAAGGGGGATTATCAAATTATCAGTGTTGGAAGGGGGATTATCAAATTATCAGTGTTGGAAGGGGGATTATCAAATTATCAGTGTTGGAAGGGGGATTATCAAATTATCAGTGTTTTAAGGGGGATTATCAAATTATCAGTGTTGGAAGGGGGATTATCAAATTATCAGTGTTGGAAGGGGGATTATCAAATTATCAGTGTTGGAAGGGGGATTATCAAATTATCAGTGTTTTAAGGGGGATTATCAAATTATCAGTGTTGGAAGGGGGATTATCAAATTATCAGTGTTGGAAGGGAGATTATCAAATTATCAGTGTTGGTAGGGGGATTATCAAATTATCAGTGTTGGAAGGGGGATTATCAAATTATCAGTGTTGGAAGGGGGATTATCAAATTATCAGTGTTGGAAGGGGGATTATCAAATTATCAGTGTTGGAAGGGGGATTATCAAATTATCAGTGTTTTAAGGGGGATTATCAAATTATCAGTGTTGGAAGGGGGATTATCAAATTATCAGTGTTGGAAGGGGGATTATCAAATTATCAGTGTTGGAAGGGGGAGTATCAAATTATCAGTCTTGGAAGGGGGATTATCAAATTATCAGTGTTGGAAGGGGGATTATCAAATTATCAGTGTTGGAAGGGGGATTATCAAATTATCAGTGTTGGAAGGGGGATTATCAAATTATCAGTGTTGGAAGGAGGATTATCAAATTATCAGTGTTGGAAGGGGGATTATCAAATTATCAGTGTTGGAAGGGGGATTATCAAATTATCAGTGTTGGAAGGGGGATTATCAAATTATCAGCGTTGGAAGGGGGATTATCAAATTATCAGTGTTGGAAGGGGGATTATCAAATTATCAGTGTTGGAAGGGGGATTATCAAATTATCAGTGTTGGAAGGGGGATTATCAAATTATCAGTGTTGGAAGGGGGATTATCAAATTATCAGTGTTGGAAGGGGGATTATCAAATTATCAGTGTTGGAAGAGGGATTATCAAATTATCAGTGTTGGAAGGGGGATTATCAAATTATCAGTGTTGGAAGGGGGATTATCAAATTATCAGTGTTGGAAGGGGGATTATCAAATTATCAGTGTTTTAAGGGGGATTATCAAATTATCAGTGTTGTAAGGGGGATTATCAAATTATCAGTGTTGGAAGGGGGATTATCAAATTATCAGTGTTGGAAGGGGGATTATCAAATTATCAGTGTTGGAAGGGGGATTATCAAATTATCAGTGTTGGAAGGGGGATTATCAAATTATCAGTGTTGGAAGGGGGATTATCAAATTATCAGTGTTGGAAGGGGGATTATCAAATTATCAGTGTTGGAAGGGGGATTATCAAATTATCAGTGTTGGAAGAGGGATTATCAAATTATCAGTGTTGGAAGGGGGATTATCAAATTATCAGTGTTGGAAGGGGGATTATCAAATTATCAGTGTTGGAAGGGGGATTATCAAATTATCAGTGTTGGAAGGGGGATTATCAAATTATCAGTGTTGGAAGGGGGATTATCAAATTATCAGTGTTGGAAGAGGGATTATCAAATTATCAGTGTTGGAAGGGGGATTATCAAATTATCAGTGTTGGAAGGGGGATTATCAAATTATCAGTGTTGGAAGGGGGATTATCAAATTATCAGTGTTGGAAGGGGGATTATCAAATTATCAGTGTTGGAAGGGGGATTATCAAATTATCAGTGTTGGAAGGGGGATTATCAAATTATCAGTGTTGGAAGGGGGATTATCAAATTATCAGTGTTGGAAGGGGGATTATCAAATTATCAGTGTTGGAAGGGGGATTATCAAATTATCAGTGTTGGAAGGAGGATTATCAAATTATCAGTGTTGGAAGGAGGATTATCAAATTATCAGTGTTGGAAGGGGGATTATCAAATTATCAGTATTGGAAGGGGGATTACCAAATTATCAGTGTTATCAAATTATCAGTGTTGGAAGGGGGATTATCAAATTATCAGTATTGGAAGGGGGATTATCAAATTATCAGTGTTGGAAGGGGGATTATCAAATTATCAGTGTTGGAAGGGGGATTATCAAATTATCAGTGTCGGAAGGGGGATTATCAAATTATCAGTGTTGGAAGGGGGATTATCAAATTATCAGTGTTGGAAGGGGATTATCAAATTATCAGTGTTGGAAGGGGGATTATCAAATTATCAGTGTTGGAAGGGGGATTATCAAATTATCAGTGTTGGAAAGGGGACTATCAAATTATCAGTGTTGGAAGGGGGATTATCAAATTATCAGTGTTGGAAGGGGGATTATCAAATTATCAGTGTTGGAAGGAGGATTATCAAATTATCAGTGTTGGAAGGGGGATTATCAAATTATCAGTGTTGGAAGGGGGATTATCAAATTATCAGTGTTGGAAGGGGGATTATCAAATTATCAGTGTTGGAATGGGGATTATCAAATTATCAGTGTTGGAAGGGGGATTATCAAATTATCAGTGTTGGAAGGGGGATTATCAAATTATCAGTGTTGGAAGGAGGATTATCAAATTATCAGTGTTGGAAGGGGGATTATCAAATTATCAGTGTTGGAAGGGGGATTATCAAATTATCAGTGTTGGAAGGGGGATTATCAAATTATCAGTGTTGGAAGGGGGATTATCAAATTATCAGTGTTGGAAGGGGGATTATCAAATTATCAGTGTTGGAAGGGGGATTATCAAATTATCAGTGTTGGAAGGGGGATTATCAAATTATCAGTGTTGGAAGGGGGATTATCAAATTATCAGTGTTGGAAGGGGGATTATCAAATTATCAGTGTTGGAAGGGGGATTATCAAATTATCAGTGTTGGAAGGGGGATTATCAAATTATCAGTGTTGTGGGGTGATGGTAAGCGGATGAAACACTCAGAAATTATTTCATGAAAATCAGTATTTCAATTTTCCTGTTTATAAAATAAGACAAACTTGGACCTCACAGCTCAAAATTAATAAAAAAAAATCCTTCCAATTAGGATACACCAGCAGGCAAGGTTTGAAGCTCATCAGAAGCAACATTTTCGAGCAATTACAATGAAACCATTTACGTAATATAATTGGTAAATTGAAATTTATTCAGCTGAGACTGACAAATTTTGCTTTAATAAAGTCCACCATTAGTAAAAGTTTGAAGCCGCTCGAGAAGATATTCTTTAGTAATTGACCCATTTCTAACGATTCCAAAGCGACATCCACAACACTACCAACACTCTGGAACCTACAATTAAATTTACAGTTGAGGTTGAGAGGGACAACCAATTACCATTTCTCGACGTACTAACACTCACAGGTGAAAACAGACTCTATCCCCATGTATCAGAAACCTTCCCTATGAGGACAGACTAAGGGCCCTGAATCTGCACTCTCTAGAAAGACGTAGAATTAGGGGGGATATGATTGAGGTGTATAAATGGAAGACAGGAATAAATAAAGGGGATGTAAATAGTGTGCTGAAAATATCTAGCCTAGACAGGACTCGCAGCAATGGTTTTAAGTTGGAAAAATTCAGATTCAGGAAGGATATAGGAAAGTACTGGTTTGGTAATAGAGTTGTGGATGAGTGGAACAAACTCCCGAGTACAGTTATAGAGGCCAGAACGTTGTGTAGCTTTAAAAATAGGTTGGATAAATACATGAGTGGATGTGGGTGGGTGTGAGTTAGACCTGATAGCTTGTGCTTCCAGGTCGGTTGCCGTGTTCCTCCCTTAAGTCAGTGTGACCTGACCTGACTAGGTTGGGTGCATTGGCTTAAGCCGGTAGGAGACTTGGACCTGCCTCGCATGGGCCAGTAGGCCTTCTGCAGTGTTCCTTCGTTCTTATGTTCTTATGTTCTTACCCTACCTCACAGTGAGAACATTATTAAGACAGGGTGAGTGCGTGACAGATGGTACCTCCTATGAGGCCAGCTCCACCTACCCTACCTCACAGTGAGAACATTAATAAGTCAGGGTGAGTGGGTGACAGACGGTACCTCCTCTGAGGTCCCCTCCACCTACCCTACCTCACAGTGAGAACATTAATAAGACAGTGTGAGTGGGTGACAGATGGTACCCCCTCTGAGGTCACCTCCACCTACCCTACCTCACAGTGGGAACATTAATAAGACAGTGTGAGTGGGTGACAGATGGTACCCCCTCTGAGGTCACCTCCACCTACCCTACCTCACAGTGAGAACATTAACAAGACAGGGTGACTCGGTGACAGATGGTACCCCCTCTGAGGTCACCTCCACCTACCCTACCTCACAGTGGGAACATTAATAAGACAGTGTGAGTGGGTGACAGATGGTACCTCCTCTGAGGTCACCTCCACCTACCCTACCTCACATTATGTGTGGGTGACAGATGGTACTTCCTCTGAGGTCACCTCCACCTACCCTACCTCACATTATGTGTGGGTGACAGATGGTACTTCCTCTGAGGTCACCTCCACCTACCCTACCTCCCAGTATGTGTGGGTGACAGATGGTACTTCCTCTGAGGTCACCTCCACCTACCCTACCTCACATTATGTGTGGGTGACAGATGGTACTTCCTCTGAGGTCACCTCCGCCTACCCTACCTCACATTATGTGTGGGTGACAGATGGTACTTCCTCTGAGGTCACCTCCGCCTACCCTACCTCACATTATGTGTGGGTGACAGATGGTACTTCCTCTGAGGTCACCTCCACCTACCCTACCTCACATTATGTGTGGGTGACAGATGGTACTTCCTCTGAGGTCACCTCCGCCTACCCTACCTCACAGTGAGAACATTAATAAGACAGTGTGAGTGGGTGACAGATGGTACTTCCTCTGAGGTCACCTCCACCTACCCTACCTCACAGTGAGAACATTAATAAGACAGTGTGAGTGGGTGACAGATGGTACTTCCTCAGAGGTCACCTCCACCTACCCTACCTCACAGGATGTGTGGGTGACAGATGGTACCTCCTCTGAGGTCACCTCCACCTACCCTACCTCACAGGATGTGTGGGTGACAGATGGTACTTGAGTCCTGACCATTTCTGAGAGGAACTTGTCGGTATCATTACGCTAACTTACTGAAAGAAAACTTTCCATCAATTCCACTGCTACATTCTTACTACATTGTTTATCTTTTAACTTTGAAAGACGTGTGCAAAATTTTCATCCCCTGTGACTTATCCTCCATTGTTAAGATAACCTGTCTGCGAGAACCTTGATCTTTTCCTGATGCAAGTTTATTCTGAGAGGATGAGGGTCCCCAGGACAGTTTCAGAGGTGGTACCTTCCTCTATGTATGTACGTATATATATATATATATATGTATATATATATATATATATATATATATATATATATATATATATATATATATATATATATATATATATATATATATATATATATATATATAATATAATGAATGGGAGAAGTGGATGAAAAGGCTTCAAGGAAGAATATTTGGATTTCTTCCTGAAGCCATTTGAATATTCCACTTCCCCTACCACCCCATCTTTTAAACTATTTTTTTTTTACCAATAGGAATATTTTATTACATAATATGGCACAGAACATTTAAGAGATACATTGTTGATATAAAGGTGGCATATACGGTACATGTTGTTACGTGTGTATCACCGATTATAAGGCGAAAATCTCATCCAGCTCCTCAGAGCTGGGGCGTGTGCCCAAAATGCAGCATGCATTACCCCTTTGAACAGCCGCACTGAGCCGCTGGAACAGAAAACTAGCTGCCCTGGGATCCCTAGTTACCCTGATGAGTCTTTTTCCCAGCTCCTTAAGGAAATTAGATGCACTCTTTCCCCATGAGCCAAGGGTCTCTGAGCCTATGGGAACAAACATATAATGATGGGCAAGTTCTCCATATTTTCTAGACTTTTGGGACTCTCTAAAGCTGGCAGCTGCCCCTCCTTCCTTCCTGGTGTATTGGAGATAGGTATCAGCCAAGGTAGATGCACATTTATAGTCCCACACCACCTGCTTCCCATCTGTCCAGGCTTGAAGGGTGATACCATCTGGACGCTTCTGGCTGCCATCAGATCTGCATAGTTGGGGTGGCTCCCTTACTGCTGGGCATCCAGCTGTTGTGAGGCTCCTCTTGATAATGTTATTAACCTCCTCATGTCTTGCAATCTTTCCCTCGGATTTACGGCACACAAGACCATGGTACCCGAATCGGTCTGCTGCTTCACTGCCACAAATACACCTGTGTTCGGCGAGAATAGGGGCGGCAAGTCGAAGGGCAACACTGATGCGGATGGTCTGTGGGTCGAGGCGTGTGCCAAGGCTGGAGTTGGGAACAGCCAACAGAAAGTCCCCAGCATGAGGGGCTCTCACTGCCAGCAGGCGGGCTCTATCCTTCCCTGACACACACTGAAGCATCGTTGAGGCTATATTTTCCACTATTGGACCATCCCAGTGCGATTGTTTGTAGTTGTTGGGGGGAGCAGGTCTGGTTTCTGAGCCCGTTAGATTATCCCAGATCATTGTTCCGTCAATGAATTTTTGGTCCTGGGCTCCAATCTTGTCCCTAAGATGTTCAGGGAGAATCGCTGCTACAAGCTCTCTGGATGCAATACACGAGGACAGAAAAGCAGGTAACGCAATCTGTGATGACTTGCGGACACCAATGCCTCCTAGTCTGACTGGAAGTGTAGCTTGGTTCCACTGCCCGTCTTCTAGAGTAAGGTTGAGTACTTTCGTAAAAATCTGCCTCAGAATACTGTCATATTCGTGCAGTATAGGGTTATCATATGAAGGTGCACATCTTAGGAAATATGTCAACCTGGGCAGACTCAAGCACTTTGTGAGAAGGTACAAGGCATCGTGGGTGTCCAGATTGCCTATTCGTTGTTCCATTCTCCTTAACTCTTCCAATTTCTTCCTGAGAATTGTGTCAATGGCATTGCTTCCCAGAGGTGCTCCTAGCAAGACACTATTTGTGGGGGCAATGACTGCTGCTCCTGGTAGTTTTGATCTCACTGCATTTATCACTTGTTGACTGACTGAGATGATTTCACATTTGGATGGATTCAGGATGAGACCCATTTCCTGTCCCCGTGTCATTACCTGTGTAAGGTCATGTAGGAGGGACTCCTTTGTACCTGCTAGTGTGCCATCATCTAGGAACCAGATGTTTAGCTCGCTGGTCAGTCTGACTGTGATTTCCCTAACTGCAATACAGAAGAGAAATGGTGCAAGAGGATCTCCTTGTTGGACACCCTCCGATGATGTGATTTCATGCTCTCCAAAGAGAAGCATTGATTCCTTGCTATACCCAGCTGAAACAAAAGGGAAGAGACCAGGGAAATGTTCTTGTACTCCTGCTAATACCACGTCTCTTTTCAGGAGATTGAACGCATTCTTGAAATCTAATTTTACCACTGCATTGTCCTCAGGCAGGTTGTTGATATATGCCCTTGTTGCATGAACCGCTGCTTCACTTCCTTGAGAGACCCCAAAGCCAAGCTGGTTTGGTTGAAGCATCATGGCTGCCTGTGCACGAATACTTCGGACAGCAGCTTTGGATACGAGGCGGCGTAACGTGTTGCCTACTGCAATTGGCCGAATTCCTCCATCCTTCTTTTTAAGTGCACAAAGTGTTGCACCAAAAAAGAAAGGTCTAATTTCATCAGGAATCAGACCAGCCAAGGAATTGTTGACGAACCTTGTGATCTCTGAAAGCAGTGTCTCTGCAATTTCCCCAATAACTGGATTAACCATTTCCTTTAAATGCTGTGGCCTTATTCCAGTGTAACCCCCAGCAGAGCCAGATGGGAACGACATTATTGCTTTGTAAATGTCTGAGTCTTCCACAATCAATGGTTCCATAGTGGGGACAGAGGTGTTGGAACTGTTGGTGCCACTGGTTTCCCTGGCAGGGTGCTTTCCTCTAAGTGCTTCAGCCGTGTCAGCATCCCTGGGAGCAACTGTATCTTCACTGGTAATAATTCTGATTGCCCCCACTGTGTTGCCCTCTTCAATTTTCTTGCTCACCTGGACTCTGACTTTTTCACTGTCAGTAGAGTGAGTGGGGGTTCTGCCTCTCCCTTTTTTGTGTTGACGGGGAAGGTGAATGAGGTTATCAACTCTAGGAAAATCTCTTAAGGATTTAATTATCATTGAGGCTAGCCTCTTTCCCCTTCTTTCCGGCACAGCTAAGCAGACATTGCCAAAAAGTAGCAAGTTGTGCCATGCCTTGATGGTTGGTGGAGCATTTAAGATAGTGGAACCATCGTTTACTTTTTTCAGGAGGTCTGTAAGTTTCCCAGCTGCGTGTGGACGGGCTGCTTTGGGAATATGTGTGAGTGTCCTCGTACCTGTTGCTTTGATTGCTTCCAAGAGATTGTCTGATGATATAAAATCTGTTGGAGTGGGTTCAGGTGCGTGAGGTGGCTCTGGATCATCACTTTCCACAGGAGGACATCCTGAACCAGGGCAACTACCGTGTTTGCGGAGGAAACCATTTGAGTTGAGACAACGAAGCTGTAAGCATGACCGACACTTGCCTCTCCTAGTATTGCCAGCCGTGCCATTTCCCTGGCTGCTTGCTTCCTCCTGGTTGGCATCCATCTGCTAGACTAGACAATAGGAGTGGAATATGACATGCTGGGTGGGTATGGTGCGTGGAAGGTAGTGAACTTGACCGTGGTGGCCTGGTGGAGTTTGAGGGGCCGGGAGGGGAAGGGGAAAACTTCCCTTGGGAATTAGGTGGGGGAGGCGCAGGTTGAGTGGGGTTATCCCGGGGAGTACAATACACATGGACTTGCACACTATATATTGTTCACACTGTCTTACAATACACATAACTTTATTTGTTTCCCATGTACACTATGAACAATGTGGGTATGGGCACTGCTGAACCAATGTGTTCACTCACCATCTAGTTACACATCCCACCACTTCCACCCACCCCGGTGACGTGGGGGTGGATGCACTGACTGGTCACTCCCTCGTTAACATTAATTTCACATTGTTTTTCCATAACACAAGCCTTTAAAAAGTCCATGCATCGACACAATCATTTCCACGTTAACTGGAAGCATGGTGCATGGTGCTGGATATAGATGTTTTTATAAGAGCTTTTCGAGGTTTGTATGTACGATAATCTTGGCCGGTACTCATATACAGTGTATATATATATATATATATATATATATATATATATATATATATATATATATATATATATATATATATATATATATATATATATATATATATATATATATATATATATATATATATATATATATATATATATATATATATATATATATATATATATATATATGTATATATAAAACAAGTCGGTCGCCTCCCACCGAGGCAGGGTGACCCAAAAAGAAAGAAAATCCCCATGAAAGAAAATACCTTCATCATCATTCAACACTTTCACCTCACTCACACATAATCACTGTTTTTGCAGAGGTGCTCAGAATACAACAGTTTAGAAGCATATACGTATAAAGATACACAACATATCCCTCCAAACTGCCAATATCCCAAACCCCTCCTTTAAAGTGCAGGCATTGTACTTCCCATTTCCAGGACTCAAGTCCGGCTATATAAAATAATTGGTTTCCCTGAATCCCTTCACTAAATATTACCCTGCTCACACTCCAACAGCTCGTCAGGTCCCAAATACCATTTGTCTTCATTCACTCCTATCTAACACGCTCATGCTCGCTTGCTGGAAGTCCAAGCCCCTCGCTCACAAAACCTCCTTTACCCCCTCTCTCCAACCCTTTCGAGGACGACCTACCCTGCCTTCCTTCCCCTACAGATTTATACGCTCTCCATTTCATTCTACTTTGATCCATTTTCTCTAAATGACCAAACCACCTCAACAAACACTATTCAGCCCTCTGACTAATACTTTTATTAACTCCACACCTTCTCCTAATTTCCACACTCCGAATTTTCTGCATAATATTTACACCACACATTGCCCATAGACAGGATATCTCCACTGTCTTCAACCGCCTCCTCGCTGCAACATTTACAACCCAAGCTTCACACCCATATAAGAGTGTTGGTTCCACTATACTTTCATGCATTCCCTTCACTGCCTCCATAGATAACGTTCTTTGCCTCCACATATACCTCAATGCACGACTCACCTTTTTTCCTTCATCAATTCTATGATTAACCTCATCCTTCATAAATCCATCCGCCGACACGTCAACTCCCAAGTATCTGAAAACATTTTCTTCTTACACACACTCCCAAACTCGTCCTCTAACCACTGCAATTTTTCTTTAGAATCTCCCATAAGCACAGTATCACCAACAAAAAGTAACTTTGTCAATTCCTATTTTGTATTTGATTCCCCATAATTTAATCCCACCCCTCTCCCGAACACCATAGCATTTACTTCTTTTACAATCCCATCTATAAATATATTAAACAACCATGGTGACATTACACATCCCTGTCTAAGACCTACTTTTACCGGGAAGTATTCTCCCTCTCTTCTACACACCCTAACCTGAGCCTCAGTATCCTCATAAAAACTCTTTACAGCATTTAGTAACTTACCACCTATTCTATATACTTGCAACATCTGCCACATTGCTCCCCTATCCACTCTATCATATGCCTTTTCTAAATCTATAAATGCAATAAAAACTTCCCTACCTTTATCTAAATACTGTTCACATATATGCTTCAATGTAAACACTTGATCTACACATCCCCTACCCACTTTGAAACCTCCTTGCTCATCCGCAATCCTACATTCAAAGTTTATTCTCTATAAGGATTACAATGCTGAGTTTACAGAAATTTGGTTATTGTTTGGTTTACATGTAGTAAAATTGTGATTACAGAGTGTACCACTAGAACGCTTAGCATGGCTAGGCATTTCGGGCATACTTAGTTTTATTCTTAATTGTAAAATATTACAAATTATGAGGTAAGTTGGTATTATGGCTAAGTGACTAAATACTAGTTTGTGAGTTTAGCAATGTGAATGCTTTTGTTTTGGCACAGTATATAGTTTCAGTATTGGAGTATCACAGGATTCATTATTTTAAGACTGAGATTAATATTTCTGTTTATGGTCAAATGAGTGAGCGAGTGTAAGTGTGAACCACCAGGTGGTATTCGTGTAGTTAGTTGACGGGGTGTATCAGGGAGATAAGATGTTTTCTAATGGTAGTTTTGAAGGTGATGAATGTGTCTGCAGTTCTTGAGTTCTCAGGTAGGGTATTCCAGATTTTAGGGCCTTTGACATACATTGAATTTTTGTAAAGGTTTAGTCGGACACGGGGAATGTCGTAGAGATGTTTGTTTCTGGTGTTATGCCTGTGGGTTCTGTCACAACTATCAAGAAAGCGTTTTAGGTCAAGGTTGATATTAGAGTTTAAGGCCCTGTAGATATAGATTGCACAGTAGTAAGTGTGGATGTACTGAACTGGGAGTAAGTTTAGATCTTTGAAGAGTGGGGGGGGGTATGCTGCCAGGGATGGGATTTAGTGATTATTCTTACTGCAGCTTTTTGTTGGGTTATTATTGGCTTTAGGTGTGTTGCTGCAGTTGATCCCCAAGCACAAATAGCATAGGTGAGGTATGGATAAATAAGTTTGTGGTATAGTGTGAGAAGGGCATTTTGCGGCACGTAGTATCGTATCTTGGAGAGGATCCCAACCGTTTTGGATACTTTTTTGGCTATATGCTGGATATGGGTGCTGAAATTCAGGTTGTTGTCAAGGTATAAGCCTAGGAATTTTCCCCCATTATTTCTGGTAATTAGAGTGTTGTCAATCATAATGTTAATTTGTGCATCTCCTGCTCTGCTACCAAACATAATATAGTAAGTTTTAAATAACAAAAAGGCACAATACCGTGACTGGAACGATACACAAATAACCCGCACATAAAAGACAGAAGCTTACGACGACGTTTCGGTCCGACTTGGACCATTGACAAAGTCACACTAACAGAGGAGGAGCAGGACGGCTATATATAGGCAGGAAGAGGTGGAGGTAGTAGTAGTGGTAGTAGTAGTAGTAGTAGTAGTACAAGAATTGTATATAATACGGCAGGATGAAATGACACATGCACAACACCCGGGCATCCCCACCGTAGACGTTTCGCCATCCAGCCAGCCACTGGATGGCGAAACGTCCACAACAAAGACAACCAGACGCCGCACATGTGTCTAATTTCATCAGTGGATGTAGTAGAAGAAGAAGAGGTAGTAGTAGTGGTAGTGGTAGAAGTGGGAAATAAGGAAGACGAGCCAGTCAAATACAAAGGAAGGGGAGCACTGCAAGAGAGCTAGAAACCCACAGAGGGAGAGCAAGCGCACCGAGGTGCGTGAAAGGGGAAGGGGTGAAATAAAATAAAGAAGGAACAGAAACACGAGACAGGAGAGAGAAAGACAACCCAGAGGAGAAAAGGAGAGAGGAAAGGGGAAGAGGAAGAAGAAAAAGAAGAAGAAGAAGAAAAAATGAGGATTCAGGTTAAGTCACGGGTGTTCTGAAGTTTGGAGCATTTTACTATGTAGTGGGAGAGGAAGGCATCTACAGAGACGAAGCCAGGGCTAAGGTTCATACAAGGAAAGTTGTGTATAAGAGAGGATTCAACTAGACGGCGACTGTTCGAGTTGGAAGTAGGGAAGACAGTTTTAGCAGAAGACCAGTCAATAGGATGGCTATGATCTCTGACGTGACAGAAAAGAGCATTGTTAGTGTCGGCAAGCCTAACACTATTTTTGTGCTCCCTAAGTCTGTCAGAAAGAGATCGACCAGTTTCTCCAAAGTATTGAAGAGGACAGGAGGAGCAAGAAATAGAGTAGACACCAGGAACATCTGTAGAGGGAGGAGAGGTATGAACGAGATTAGTGCGAAGAGTGTTAGTCTGGCGGAAGGTAAGCTTGATGTCTAAGGGACGGAGAGAATTGTTGAGATTAGAAAGACCGGAAATGTAGGGAAGGCAGAGGATAGAAGAGTTCCCATGAGTAGAGAGTTTGGGAGAGAAGAAATTGCGTTTAGCACGTGAGAGGGCAGAGTCTATGAAATGGGAAGGGTAGCCAAGACGGGAGAACGAATTATAAAGAGTGGAAATTTCTGCTGGAAGGAACTGAGGATCACAGATACGGAGGGCACGGAGAAAGAGGGAGATAAGAACACTTTTCTTGACAGAGGAAGCAGTGCTCCCCTTCCTTTGTATTTGACTGGCTCGTCTTCCTTATTTCCCACTTCTACCACTACCACTACTACTACCTCTTCTTCTACTACATCTACTGATGAAATTAGACACATGTGCGGCGTCTGGTTGTCTTTGTTATGGACGTTTCGCCATCCAGTGGCTGGCTGGATGGCGAAACGTCTACGGTGGGGATGCCCGGGTGTTGTGCATGTGTCATTTCATCCTGCCGTATTATATACAATTCTTGTACTACTACTACTACTACTACTACCACTACTACTACCTCCACCTCTTCCTGCCTATATATAGCCGTCCTGCTCCTCCTCTGTTAGTGTGACTTTGTCAATGGTCCAAGTCGGACCGAAACGTCGTCGTAAGCTTCTGTCTTTTATGTGCGGGTTATTTGTGTATAGTAAGTTTTGTCAGTGTTAAGCGTAAGTTTATTGGCTGTCATCCAAGTCGATATTTTAATCAGCTCCTCATTCACAATGGTGTTGAGGGTGGCAAGATTAGGGTGAGAGATGACATAAGTCGTGTCATCAGCAAAGAGAATGGGTTTCAGGTGTTGGGATACGTTTGGAAGGTCATTGATGTATATGAGGAAGAGCAGGGGACCAAGGACACTTCCCTGTGGAACTCCAGTATCAAGTGGCCGTGTTGCTGATGCTGTGTCTTTAATGGTGACGTACTGATACCTATTAGTAATGTAAGATTTGAAATAAGCAAGCGCATGGCCTCTTATACCGTAGTGGTCAAGTTTGTGGAGTAGGATTTCGTGGTTTACTGTGTCAAAAGCTTTTCTTAGGTCAATAAAAATTCCTAGTGGATATTCCTTATTTTCCAATGCTGTGTAAAGCAGATCTAGAATTTTTATGATTGCATCATTAGTGCTTTTATTTTTCCTGAATCCAAACTGGCAGGGGTTGAGTATGTTTTGAGCTGTTATAAATGAATACAGTCTCCTGTGCACGAGTTTCTCAAAGATTTTGGATAGCAATGGTAAGTTAGATATTGGCCTATAGTTGTTTAAGTCTGTAGGGTCACCACCTTTATGTATTGGTGTAACCCTTGCCATCTTGAGTAGTTTCGGGAAGGTGCTAGTCTCTATTGACTTGTTAAAAAGTAATGAAATAGCATGCGAAAGGACATGGGCCGCTCGCTTGTACAGTAAAGGTGGGACATGAGACAGATTCCCCGAGTTATTTTTAAGTGACTTTATGATCTCAATGACTTCCGTGGGCTCAGTTGGTGCAAGATAGAAGGAATTAGGGAAATTTCCATCTAGGTAGTCCCCGGCATGGGCATTGGTATGTGGGATTTTACTGGCGAGATTAGATCCTATGTTTGAGAAGTCGTTTATCTTGTTAGCTGTGTCAGTGGGATGTAGTGGTGTTTCATTAGGTTTAGTTAGGACAATATTCTTGGTTTTTCTCAGTTTGTGGGTCCCTAGAATCTGAGAGAGTGTTTTCCAGGTCTTTTTTATATCTCCTCTAGTGTCTGTGAATCTACTGGAGTAGTATAGTTGTTTTGTTTTTTTTATTACTTTGGTGAGAGCTGATGAATAGTGTTTAAGAGTATCTTTGTGTATTAAGCCCTGTCTATATTGCTTTTCATATTGGTGTTTCTTGTCAATGGATTTCAGAATGGTGCTGGTTAGCCATGGGCAACCAAGCCGTTTGTTTGTGATCTGTTTTTTTTTTTATAGGACAATGTTTGTTGTATAGTCTAAGTAATTTGTTAAGAAAGATGTCTGTCCAGTCATCAATACCATTGGCCTTGGAGAATTCTGTAGGCCAATCAACAGTCTCTAGGTCAGCTGTGAACTTCCTTACTGAGGCCTCGTCATGGAGTCTAAATGAGACTTTGTTGTATTCAAGTGGTGGTTTACTAATGTTTGTCAGGAGGAAGGTAGGGTAGTGGTCTGTAGTGCTATCTGTGATTATCCCTGATTTAAGGGGGGCTAATATATTGGTCCATATGTGGTCTATTATGGTTGCACTTGTCTCAGTGAGCCTGGTTGGTTTAGTTATTGTTGGTATGAGAAGTGTGTTGTTCATATTGTTGATGAAATCAGTTACAGGCTGATCATCTAGTAAGCCAAGGTTGATGTTGAAGTCTCCAGCTAAGAGAAGGTGGTGCTTATTCATTTGTCTGTTTGTTATTAGTAACTTTAATTTCACACTGAAATTTGGGATGTTTGTGTGAGGTATCCGGTAAATGGCACCAATTGTTATAGGTGTCTTAAGGTTTTTTACAGTAAAATTAGCAAAAATGTATTCCCCATATTCATCACTAAAGCAAGTGGTGCTAAGACAAGATAATTGGTTAGAGTAATAGATTGCAATACCACCCCCAACTTGGTTTGTTCTGCAGTTGTGAATTGCTGTGTATCCTGGTAGAGGGTAGATATCTATTGTGTCCTGCTTAAGCCAGGTCTCAGTAAGAATAATGCAGGAGAAGGGTGTCTTTAGTGATTCAAGGAGTGCTAGGAGGTCATCATAGTGTTTGCTTAAGGACCTGATGTTGTAGTTAAGTACTGATAGACTTTTAGCATTGTTTAGGATAGTGGTGGCTTGTGATGCTGTGTAATAAAGGCAGTTACTTTCCAATAGGTTTTGATTGGGTGTCAGATTATGGAGGTTTAGATCAGGGTCAACGTGATCAATCATCTTCTGGTTTAAATTATGGTTATTTATATCCTGAGTTATGTGTTGAGTTCTAGTACTGATATCTGTAGTGGTTGGAAGTTTGGACAAGTATATAGCTAGAGTATTTTGGTCATGTAGGGTATAGTCACTACTACACATAATGAAGTTGATGTTGTCTGTGTGTTGTGCTGCAATGAACTAAAGTACAACTAGGTATAAACTAGTAATATAAAAATACAAATTAAAAATAGAACAAGACTCTCACTTGTAATTGCACTAAGGTCTAATAATGACTTTTGTGGAGTCTATGTTTTGAGCTAGAGTGAGCTAAAGTACAATAGGTTTAATCTAATAATATAAAAGTACAAATTAAAAATAGCACTAGTCTCTCACTAGTAATTGCACTATGGTCTAATATAGTGAATTTGGTATTGACTATGTCTTGAGGTAGAATGAGCTATGGTACAACTGAATTTAATCTAATAATATAAAAATACAAATTAAAAATAGCACCAGTCTCTCACTAGTAATTGCACTATGGTCTAATATAGTGAATTTGGTATTGACTATGTCTTGAGGTAGAATGAGCTAGAGTAAAACTGTGATTAATCTAATAATATAATAAAGGAACAAGACTCTCAATTGTAATTGCACTAAGGTCTTATATAAGTTGTTTACAAGAATTAGAGTATAATTAGATTTAAATTGACAGGATAAAATACACAAATTAAGGTAGCAAAATAATAATAAAAAAAAAAAAGAATTGATAAAAATAAAAATGGCAATGACTTGGTTATAATATGCTAGTAAGATGGTAGACAGGATGATATAAAAGTTGTAGTTGAAAATACTAGGTTAAAAAAGTATGGAATAAAAATGGTCAATAAAAGAAGTTTACAATAAGTTTGATCAATATAGTTTAAAGTAAAATTGGGCAATAATAGGGATTTAGAATAAAATTGGGCAATTGAGTATTTTTTAAAGTGAGGTAGAATTATTGAAGACAAGTTATGGTTAGTTTATAAAAAAAATAAGATGGAACAGTGATGTGGTAAGTTGTAATAAAGGAGATAGATTCTGTAGATATTTAATACAATTAAGACTATGAGGTAGAATGGTCGTTGAGTACAACAATGACAATTAAAAGTAGTTGGAGTATTAGAATTTTAGGGGGGCACAAATTTATGACAATATAACACTAACGGTGGACTATGGGTATTATCTGCACTTTACTCTGATTCTGTTAGTCCAGCCTCACTTAGGAATGTTTTAAGGTCATGTTCTGTGGAGATGAAGTATCTCTTTCCAGTGGGCTGTTTCCTAACTGCTATTTTTCCATCCCTCACAAAGCACTGGTGGATTTTTTGGGCATAGCGCAGTTTTCTTAGCCGATAAAGAAGGTTTTGTCTCGTTTTGGTAAGGCACTCATTGACGTAAACATCAGTTTTCATAGAAATAGATGTTTTTAGTAGGTTGTTTCGTGGTAAAAAGCTAGTTTGGAATTTTAACAGCACTGTTTTTTTACCTGCATGATAGCCCATCAGTTTTCAATCCTTTAAGTCATCACTACGTATGTTAAGGCGAAGGTGGTCCTTGATAAGCTGTAGGGTGGTCTCCATGCAGGTCTCTTGGGTGACTGTGGGTGGGAGATGTTTGCTGTTAACTACAACAGCGTCAGATAGCTGCTGTTGGTCATTATGGTCTTGGAAGTTGGTTATGACATTGGCAAGTTGTTGGTCCACTCTTGATCTTTCCTCTGTAATGTTGGTAGTAAGTAGGGTGACTTGGTCTTTTAAAGTGTTGATGGTGTCTAGGGACCGGGTGTGGGTGTTGCTTTGTTGTTCTAGAGTGTCTAGTTTATGTTCTAGAGCAGTGATCTTGTTGAGGTAATCTGCATTGCTAGCCTTTAGTTCCTGCATTTCTTGAGTTAGTTTGGTGATCGTTTGGTTCTGAATCATAAGGAGTTTAGCTATTTCTGGGTCGGTGATATTCTTGACATCAAATACTGGGAAGGAGTTATCTTTGACTGTAGCGGCGGCCATGTTTGTTGTCGTCTGTCGTGTGTTGTGGTGGTGTCGGTGGGTGATGAGGGTTGTGTCCTGGCTGGCAGGACTACAAGTTTTCCTCGTGTTATTACTGCTCTCACCTTTGATGTTAGGAGTCCTTAGCTGGTTACTGGATCTTCTTTTATTGTTCTGACCCTTGTCCATTGGCTGTGGCTTCGGGTGAATAGTAGGTGATGGGTGTTGGGTAAATGTTGTGGAGTATCACTTCAGTGGCAGTGGGGTAGGAGTTGCTAGAACGAGTCCTATTAGTTGATAATTTGTGAACTTTTGGGTGATTTCTGCAGTTGCTTTATATCATTCTGGGTGAACATCAAAATGGT
This sequence comes from Cherax quadricarinatus, assembly GCF_038502225.1. Taxonomy (NCBI): domain Eukaryota; kingdom Metazoa; phylum Arthropoda; class Malacostraca; order Decapoda; family Parastacidae; genus Cherax; species Cherax quadricarinatus. The sequence goes on along the minus strand of NW_027195419.1, from coordinate 85,635 downwards.
ATACAATACCGACAGGTTGTTAGGTAAGACACATATGCAACAGTTAGACAACTTTATTCCGAAACGTTTCGCCTACACAGTAGACTGAAGAAGCCTACTGTGTAGGCGAAACGTTTCGGAATAAAGTTGTCTAACTGTTGCATATGTGTCTTACCTAACAATCATTCTGGGTATCCACACATGTTAGTGTTATGCGGGTCTTGATTAGGTCATCACTGGGCTGCTGGGAACCTCAGGTAGAAGTAAAAATAGAGGACAAGGTTCCTGTTGCCGCTGCCGCTGCCACTACCGCTGCCTCTAAATCTTTCAATAATAACCCTACTGTACACTTTTCCTGGTATACTCAATAAACTAATTCTTCTATAATTTTTACAGTCTCTTTTGTCCTCCATCCCTTTATATAGAGGAACTATACAACCTATCTGTCAATTCCTAGGTACCTTCCCCTCTTTCATACATTTATAAAACAAAAATACCAACCACTCCAACACTATATCCCCCCTACTTTTAACATTTCTGTCATGAACCAGTCAGTTCCAGCTACTTTACCCCCTTTAATTCTACATAATGCCTCATGTAACTCCCCAACACTCACATCCTGTTCTTCTTCACTCCTGAAAGATGGTATACCTCCCCATCCAGTGCATGAAATTACTGCCTCCCTTTCTTCGTCGGCATTTAAAAGTTCCTAAAAATTTTCTCGCCATCTACCGAAAACCTCCATCTCCCTATCTACTAACTCCCCTTCTCTTTTTTTAACTGACAAATCCATTCGTTCCCTAGGCTTTCTTAACTTGTTTAACTCACTCCAAATTTTTTCTTATTTTCATTAAAATTTCTTGACAGTTCCTCTCCCACTCTATCATCCACTCTCCTTTTGCATTGTCTCTCCACTCTCTTCACCTTTCTTTTGCTCTCCATATACTCTACTCTTCTTATAACACTTCTGCTTTGTAAATACCTCTCATAAGCTACCTTTTTCTCTTTTATCACACCTTTTACTTCATCATTCCACCAATCACTCCTCTTTCCTCCTGCACCCACCCTCCTATAACCACAAACTTCTGCCCCATATTCTAATACTGCATTTTTATAAATATTCCAACCCTCTTCAACCCCCCTCTACTCATACTTGCACCAGCCCACCTTTCTGCCAATAGTTGCTTATATCTCACCCGAACTTCCTTCTCCCTTAGTTTACACACTTTCACCACCCTCTTACTTGTAGTTGCCATTCTCCTCTTTTCCCATCTACCTCTTACTCTAACTGTAGCTACAACTAAATAATGATCCGATATGTCAGTTGCCCCTCTATAAACGTGTACATCCTGGAGCCTTTTATCCACCAATACATAATCTAACTACTTTCATTACGTGCTATATCATACCTTGTATATTTATTTATCCTCTTCTTCATAAAATGCATTACTTATTACCAAACCTCTTTATACACATAGCTCAATTAAAGGCACCCCATTTTCATTTACCCCTGGTACCCCAAATTTACCTACTACTCCCTCCACAACATTTTTACCCACTTTAGCATTAAATTCCCCAACCACAAGTACTCTCACACTTGGTTCAAAACTCCCCATGCATTCATTCAACATTTCCCAAAATTTCTCTCTCTCCTCTACACTTCTCTCTTCTCCAGGTGCATATACGCTTACTATAACCCACTTTTCACATCCAACCTTTATTTTACTCCACATAATCCTTGAATTAATACATTTATAGTCCTTCTTTTCTTGCCATAGCTTATCTTTCAACATAATTGCTACTCCTTATTTAGCTCTAAACCTATTGGAAACCCCTGACCTAATCCCATTTATTCCTCTCCAATGAAACTCACCCACCCCCTTCAGCTTTGTTTCACTTAAAGCCAGGACATCCATCTTCTTCTCATTCATAACATCCACAATCATCTCTTTCTTATCATTTGCACAACATCCACGCACATTCAGACTTCCCACTTTGACAATTTTCTTCTACTTATTCTTTTTAGTAATTAGTACAGAAAAAGGGATTACTAGCCCATTGTTCCCGGCATTTTAGTTAACTTTTACAACACGCATGGCTTACAGCGGAAAGATTCTTATTCCACTTCCCCATGGATATAAAAGGAAAAGTAATAAGAAACAAGAACTATTAAGATAAAATCAAAGAAAACTCAGATGAGTGTGTATAAATAAATATGTACATGTATGTGTAGTGTGACCTAAGTGTAAGTAGAAGTAGCAAGACATTCCTGTAATCTTGCATATTTATGAGACAGACAAAAGACACCAGCAATCCTACCATCATGTAAAACAATTACAGGCTTTCGTATTACACTTACTTGACAGGACGGTAGTACCTCCCTGGGTGGTTGCTGTCTACCAAACTACTACCACAGGACGGTAGTACCTCCCTGGGTGGTTGCTGTCTACCAAACAACCACCACAGGACGGTAGTACCTCCCTGGGTGGTTGCTGTCTACCAACCTACTACCACAGGACGGTAGTACCTCCCTGGGTGGTTCCTGTCTACCAAACTACTACCACAGGACGGTAGTACCTCCCTGGGTGGTTGCTGTCTACCAAACTACTACCACAGGACGGTAGTACCTCCCTGGGTGGTTGCTGTCTACCAAACTACTACCACAGGACGGTAGTACCTCCCTGGGTGGTTGCTGTCTACCAAACTACTACCACAGGACGGTAGTACCTCCCTGGGTGGTTGCTGTCTACCAAACTACTATACATATATACATACCTATATATATATATATATATATATATATATATATATATATATATATATATATATATATATATATATATATATATATATATATATATTTATATATATATATATATATATATATATATATATATATATATATATATATATATATATATATATATATATATATATATATATATATATATATGTATGCAAAACAACCACTATGAAAGAGTAGTGAAATTCCAAGCGCTTTCATGACTACTCACAATGTCAAGGAACTATGAAAGTAATACATCAAAGCAAGGCAATTAAAGGGCTTAGACTACACCTCACAGTCAACCCCCACAACAAAGAAACACCTGACGCGCGGCAATACCGAACTCATAAGAAAAGAGGAACACTGCAGTAGGTCCGCTGGTCCAACTAGACAGGTCCTCACGACATCCCACTAACAAAATATTCTACCCAAGAAATAAGGTTTATTATTTGTCCTATGTATTATTAAACTCTAACCAAATTTTATTAATTATAAATGAGTCTAATTTATATAAACCTAAGGAAGTATTCATATTATTTTCAAAACTGCTTTTTATGAAACAAGATTCAATTATATTTCTGTCAACCATATTTTGTTAGTGGGATGTCGTGAGGACCTGTCTAGTTGGACCAGCGGAACTACTGCAGTGTTCCTCTTTTCTTATGAGTCCGGTATTGCCGCGGGTCAGGTGTTTCTTTGTTGTGGGAGTGACTGTGAGGTGTAGTCTAAGCCCTTTAATTGCCTTCTTTTGATGTATTACTTTCATAGTTCCTTGGCAATGTGAGTAGTCAAGAAAGCGCTTGGAATTTGTCTATTCTTTCACAGTGGTTCTTTTGCATATTCTGCAATCACCTGTTTACTGTGATCTTATTGCATATATATATATATATATATATATATATATATATATATATATATATATATATATATATATATATATATATATATATATATATGAATATATATTATACAGAAACAAGTGAAATTTTATTCAGAGATAAATTGGAGTCAACAGGATTCGAACCCACGATTGGATGCTATCGCTGGTGAAGCCAGAACTTACAGGAGGAGAATGAACCAGGTGGAAACCATACTTGAGTTCAGTGGTGGGTCAGGTGGTAGCAAGAAACATGGCTTCATGAAGGCTTACTAACGTTTTGAGGCGTCGTGTAGGGAGGTTTTCCTCAATGAAAAGGAATTTTATCGAGAACCAGGAAACTTGGAGGTAGACTGAGTCATCTGAGGAGTGCACTCATAAATATGAAGGTAGACTGAGTCATCTGAGGAGAGTGCATCATAAATATGAAGGTAGACTGAGTCATCTGAGGAGTGCATCATAAATATGAAGGTAGACTGAGTCATCTGAGGAGTGCATCATAAATATGAAGGTAGACTGAGTCATCTGAGGATTGCATTATAAATATGAAGGTAGACTGATAATCTGAGGAATGCATCATAAATATGAAGGTAGACTGAGTCATCTGAGGAGTGCATCATAAATATGAAGGTAGACTGAGTCATCTGAGGAGTGCACTCATAAATATGAAGGTAGACTGAGTCATCTGAGGAGTGCATCATAAATATGAAGGTAGACTGAGTCATCTGAGGAGTGCATCATAAATATGAAGGTAGACTGAGTCATCTGAGGAGTGCATCATAAATATGAAGGTAGACTGAGTCATCTGAGGAGTGCATCATTAATATGAAGGTAGACTGAGTCATCTGAGGAGTGCACTCATAAATATGAAGGTAGACTGAGTCATCTGAGGAGTGCACTCATAAATATGAAGGTAGACTGAGTCATCTGAGGAGTGCATCATAAATATGAAGGTAGACTGAGTCATCTGAGGAGTGCATCATAAATATGAAAGTAGACTGAGTCATCTGAGGAGTGTATCATAAATATGAAGGTAGACTGAGTCATCTGAGGAGTGCACTCATAAATATGAAGGTAGACTGAGTCATCTGAGGAGTGCATCATAAATATGAAGGTAGACTGAGTCATCTGAGGAGTGCATCATAAATATGAAAGTAGACTGAGTCATCTGAGGAGTGCATCATAAATATGAAAGTAGACTGAGTCATCTGAGGAGTGCATCATAAATATGAAGGTAGACTGAGTCATCTGAGGAGTGCACTCATAAATATGAAGGTAGACTGAGTCATCTGAGGAGTGCACTCATAAATATGAAGGTAGACTGAGTCATCTGAGGAGTGCATCATAAATATGAAGGTAGACTGAGTCATCTGAGGAGTGCACTCATAAATATGAAGGTAGACTGAGTCATCTGAGGAGTGCATCATAAATATGAAGGTAGACTGAGTCATCTGAGGAGTGCACTCATAAATATGAAGGTAGACTGAGTCATCTGAGGAGTGCACTCATAAATATGAAGGTAGACTGAGTCATCTGAGGAGTGCATCATAAATATGAAGGTAGACTGAGTCATCTGAGGAGTGCACTCATAAATATGAAGGTAGACTGAGTCATCTGAGGAATGCATCATAAATATGAAGGTAGACTGAGTCATCTGAGGACTGCATCATAAATATGAAGGTAGACTGAGTCATCTGAGGAGAGCATCATAAATATGAAGGTAGACTGAGTCATCTGAGGAGTGCATCATAAATATGAAGGTAGACTGAGTCATCTGAGGACTGCATCATAAATATGAAGGTAGACTGAGTCATCTGAGGACTGCATCATAAATATGAAGGTAGACTGAGTCATCTGAGGACTGCATCATAAATATGAAGGTAGACTGAGTCATCTGAGGACTGCATCATAAATATGAAGGTAGACTGAGTCATCTGAGGACTGCATCATAAATATGAAGGTAGACTGAGTCATCTGAGGACTGCATCATAAATATGAAGGTAGACTGAGTCATCTGAGGACTGCATCATAAATATGAAGGTAGACTGAGTCATCTGAGGACTGCATCATAAATATGAAGGTAGACTGAGTCATCTGAGGACTGCATCATAAATATGAAGGTAAGTATGAAGGTAAAATACGTGCTAAAGGAATAACTGGGAAAGTGGGGAGATGAATCTTCAACTTCCTAACAAATCGAACACAAAGAGTAGTGGTCAACAGAGTTAAATCGGAGGCTGCCATAGTGAAGAGCTCTGTTCCACAAGGCACAGTACTCGCCCCATCTTATTCCTTATCCTCATATCAGACATAAACAGAGATATACACCACAGCACCGTATCACCCTTTGCGGATGATACTAGGATCTGCATGAGGCTGTCATCTGCTGAGGACGCGGTTAACCTCCAAGAAGATATAAACAAAGTTTTCCAGTGGGCAACGGTAAACAATATGATGTTCAATGAGGACAAATTCCAACTACTCCGTTATGGAAATCTGGAGGAGATAATAACTAGAACAGAGTATACTACTGACTCCGGCCATACAATAGAGCGGAAAAATAATGTAAGGGACCTGGGAGTAGTAATGTCTGAGGATCTCACTTTCAAGGATCACAACAGTGCCACGATCGCACGTGCAAAGAAAATGATAGGATGGATAATGAGAACTTTCAAAACGAGAGATGCCAAGCCCATGATGATCCTTTTCAAATCACTTGTTCTCTCTAGGCTGGAATACTGCTGTACATTAACATCTCCATACAAAGCAGGTGAAATCGCAGATCTAGAAAGTGTACAGAGATCCTTTACTGCACGTATAAGTTCTGTCAAGCACCTTAACTACTGGGAACGCTTGGAAGCACTTGACTTGTACTCGTTGGAATGCAGGAGGGAGAGATATATCATAATCTACACTTGGAAAATCTTGGAAGGAATGGTCCCAAATCTGCACACAGAAATCACTCCCTACGAAAGTAAAAGACTGGGCAGGCGATGCAAAATGCCGCCAATAAAAAGTAGGGGCGCCATTGGTACACTAAGAGAAAACACCATAAGTGTCCGGGGCCCAAAACTGTTCAACAGCCTCCCATCAAGCATTAGGGGAATTGCCAACAAACCCCTGGCTGCCTTCAAGAGAGAGCTGGACAGATACCTAAAGTCAGTGCCGGATCAGCCGGGCTGTGGTTCGTACGTCGGACTGCGTGCGGCCAGCAGTAACAGCCTAGTTGATCAGGCCCTGATCCATCGGGAGGCCTGGTCATGGACCGGGCCGCGGAGGCGTTGATCCCCGGAATAACCTCCAGGTAATCCAGGTAGACTGAGTCATCTGAGGAGTGCATCATAAATATGAAGGTAGACTGAGTCATCTGAGGAGTGCATCATAAATATGAAGGTAGACTGAGTCATCTGAGGAGTGCATCATAAATATGAAGGTAGACTGAGTCATCTGAGGAGAGCATCATAAATATGAAGGTAGACTGAGTCATCTGAGGAGTGCACTCATAAATATGAAGGTAGACTGAGTCATCTGAGGAGTGCATCATAAATATGAAGGTAGACTGAGTCATCTGAGTAGTGCATCATAAATATGAAGGTAGACTGAGTCATCTGAGGAGTGCATCATAAATATGAAGGTAGACTGAGTCATCTGAGGAGTGCATCATAAATATGAAGGTAGACTGAGTCATCTGAGGAGTGCATCATAAATATGAAGGTAGACTGAGTCATCTGAGGAGTGCATCATAAATATGAAGGTAGACTGAGTCATCTAAGGAGTGCATCATAAATATGAAGGTAGACTGAGTCATCTAAGGAGTGCATCATAAATATGAAGGTAGACTGAGTCATCTGAGGAGTGCACTCATAAATATGAAGGTAGACTGAGTCATCTGAGGAGTGCACTCATAAATATGAAGGTAGACTGAGTCATCTGAGGAGTGCATCATAAATATGAAGGTAGACTGAGTCATCTGAGGACTGCATCATAAATATGAAGGTAGACTGAGTCATCTGAGGAGTGCATCATAAATATGAAGGTAGACTGAGTCATCTGAGGAGTGCATTATAAATATGAAGGTAGACTGAGTCATCTGAGGAATGCATCATAAATATGAAAGTAGACTGAGTCATCTGAGGAGTGCATCATAAATATGAAGGTAGACTGAGTCATCTGAGGAGTGCATCATAAATATGAAGGTAGACTGAGTCATCTGAGGAATGCATCATAAATATGAAGGTAGACTGAGTCATCTGAGGAGTGCATCATAAATATGAAGGTAGACTGAGTCATCTGAGGAGTGCATTATAAATATGAAGGTAGACTGAGTCATCTGAGGAATGCATCATAAATATGAAAGTAGACTGAGTCATCTGAGGAGTGCATCATAAATATGAAGGTAGACTGAGTCATCTGAGGAGTGCATCATAAATATGAAGGTAGACTGAGTCATCTGAGGAGTGCATCATAAATATGAAGGTAGACTGAGTCATCTGAGGAGTGCATCATAAATATGAAGGTAGACTGAGTCATCTGAGGAGTGCATCATTAATATGAAGGTAGACTGAGTCATCTGAGGAGTGCATCATTAATATGAAGGTAGACTGAGTCATCTGAGGAGTGCACTCATATATGAGAACATTTATTATGGTCCTCTCTGTGCATGATATGTGTCCATGTACACACACAATAATTATCATTATCTCATGCTGGATCTTGTGTTAATATGTTAATACTTACAAACATGTGCCAGAATTATGAGTAATTCTGATTGTACTGTCATGTTGGTTACTTTATTTAGTTCAAAGTTTCTCTTTTTCATTTGTCATTAAAGTCACATTTTGCTGGTTCATTTATATCATCAACGTTGACTTTCATTTCATTACAATATAAATGAAACTCTTAGTGTTTATATCAGTAGTGTTTATATCAATATTATAATATGACAGATACTCGCCTTACTGTAAAGAAAATTATATTTATGTTCTGGTGTGTATGATAAAATTTTAAGTCAGGTTTATAATAATTATATTTAACCATGACTTATATGGCATTAATCACTGTACTGAAAGTCATCCATTGTGGAACAATATTAGTTAATTTGACTTCCTGTCTCTACAGCCTCCCTGCACGAGATTGCTGGGACCTTCAACATAAAGGTGTGACTAACAATGGTGTCTACAAGATCTTCCCTCAGAGGTAAGTTGTTTCCCAACCTTACTTAATACTTTGACAATTAATGTACTTACAATGATGTTTATAATTTTCTCAGATGTACAACTCTGTCAGCTTGTACTTTTTCTCATCTTCATAAGACAATAAAACACATCACTACTTCGTGTGTTCATACATAAAATATGTGTTAATCAGCATTATAAAAATAATGAAAAAAACAACTGCTGTACATGGGAAAGAAGCAACAACAGGTAAGTGATGCTGGATATTTAACAATGTGAAATTTTTCATGGAATGGAAGGAATAGGTAAATAATCTAGGAAAACTTATGATAAATGACCTGAGCTAAGAAAATGCAACGAAACTAATTTTGGGAAAACGAAGAATTCTTGGTTATATTAGTATAATTCTAGGTTAGATTAGTATAATTTCATCAACACGATACTTCACTTTCTTGACATTAAACAAATTTGTGTTCAAAATTCTTTCTTGTTTACTACTTAGTTCTGTGCTTCCTACTTCTCTTAAGACAAGTTATGTATCTTTGATGGAATATATACAGAGATTTACATTAAATCACATTATTCTATAACTATTGTAGCTACTGTCTTGTTGCACAAGTTAAGAAAATGTCGTAAATTATGTTACTTCTACGTGGTAAATGAGTCTAAGATTTTTAGAGTAAAACGTCTAAATATATTATTCTCTCTGGCGATATATTGTGAAGATATTCTTTGATAATATTAACCTACAAAACAGAGTGTAAATACTAACAGCTGTAGACCTCACTGTCCATATAGAGATATTCTTTGATAATGTTAACGTACATAACAGAGTATAATTACTAACAGCTGTAGACCTCACTGTCCATATAGAGATATTCTCTGATAATGTTAACGTACATAACAGAGTATAATTACGAACAGCTGGAGACCTCACTGTCCATATAGAGATATCCTTTGATAATGTTAACCTCAGTTCTCACCCAGCTGTTGGTGAGGGTGGATGCAGAGCGTGCGGCTGGTGCCCTCTGGTGTCTGTATTGGGAAGTTTTGTTTTCTCAAGATGGCGGAGCGTAGAAGAAGAGTCAACACTGTCTGTGTGGAATTGTTGAAAGGTGCAATATACCAGGACACTGCTGACGTCATTCTGCCTCTTGTGATAAGAGATACTATGGAATCCCAAGTGAGGATTTATATGGGATTTCTTTGAACGGCAACGCTACCACCGGCGTAGGAGATCGAGGCGATTGGGTGTGTCGACAGCGCGTTGCCTCCGGTGGAAGAGGAGACACGCGCGCCCTTGGTATTGCCCAGTTTTGAGGACATACAGAGGATCCTCGACAGCCAGGCGACAGAGGATTTACTGCCTACATTGGCGGCGTCGCCTGTGGTCGACCATGGTCTAGCGGGACGTGTGGGCGATGAGGAAAGGCGTGAAACTTGTACGACAGTGGTGGTGACAGATGTCGAGGTGCATAGGACGGATGGTGATGGGCTTATGGATTATGAGGGAGTGTCACGTAAGAGGCCCAGTACACCTGTGGAGGACGATGTCTTAACACCGGGTCAAAGGTCTTGTAAAATGGTGTGGGCTGACGTAGCCAAGGGCGTTAAGGGAACTTCCCTTAGAGAAGTCAAGTGGGAGTGTGGGGAAGACGGGCAGGTGCGACAGTGGCAAGTCCAAGTCAAGTTTAAAGGTGACGGGAAATTGCATTGAGAAAACCTCACCTGAGAGTTCAAGTGTATAACGATGAATGTCAATGGCCACAGAGCAGAGGTTAAGGGGCGTTGGGTAGAGGTATCGCTCAGACGTATGGATGTCGATGTTTTTTTATACAATAACACAATTTTTGGTGTGGTAGTGAATTACGTGTGCAAGGGTATAAGTGTTATGCAGGGAATTCGGATAATCTCAAGGGTGGGGTTATGATAGGCTCTTTCATGCTCGTAGCATGGGAGTGGTGTGGAGGGGGCCGGGTTGTGCTTGTGGTGGGTTCATGGGGGAACATTCAGGTGGGTTTCGTGGGAGTACAGTGGACCCCCGCCTTACGATATTAATCCGTTCCTTAGAGCTCATCGTAAGCCGAAATTATCGTAAGACGAATTAATTTCCCCACTAATAAATAATGGAAATCAAATTAATCCGTGCAAAACACCCCAGAGTATGAAAAAAAAATTTACCATATTAAATATTAATTTTAATACACACAAACTGAAGAAGACATGCGCAATTACTATTCTACTAAGAAAAGAATACATGACACTTGCCTTTATTGAAGATCTGGTGATGATTGATTGGATGGGAGGAGGGGAAAGTGTGGAAGTTATTGTTTAGAAGGGGAATCCCCTTCCATTAGGACTTGAGGTAGCAAGTCCTTTTCTGGGGTTACTTCCCTTCTTCTTTTAATGCCACTAAGACCAGCTTAAGAGTCACTGGACCTCTGTCGCACAACGAATCTGTCAATAGAGCTCTGTATCTCCCGTTCCTTTAAGACTTTTCTAAAATGGGCCATAACATTGTCATTGTACAGGTTGCCAACATGGCTTGCAGTAGCTGTGTCAGGGTGATTTTCATCCGTATAGGTTTGCAGTTCAACCCACTTTGCACACATTTCCTTAATCTCTTTTTTCAATTCCATACTAATTCTCGCCCTTTTTACAACAAGGATGGCACTAGAAGCTTTCTTGGGGTCCATGGTGACTTATTTTGCAGTTACAAGCACTTAAAACACTGGGATAATGTGAAATGTACTGAATGTATAAGTAGATGCGACCACACTGGCTGGCTTGTAAACACTGGCGCTGAGGCCACACGTGAGATGCGTCCCAGACGAATCACATAAGGCGAGTTTTTTAGCGTGAGGCAAGGCAAAATTTTTGCGTTAAAATGTATCGCATGATGGATTTAACGTAACACGATACCATCATGAGGCGGGGGTCCGCTGTATATATGCCAGCGACAACAAATTGACGAGAAAAGGAAGATTTTGTAAGTGATGTTTTGGTTTATTGTCTCAGAAGTCTACCCTTAGTTTCTGTCGTTGCAGGCAATTGGAATTGTGTGATCCAGGAAAAAGAAGTCGAACCGTGTGGTGGGGGTGTAATTTAATTTTTTTCTGGGAGGTTCTGCAGGCGACTGGTGTAGTGGATGTAGTGGGTAGCGACGGGTGGAATGTGGAACACACGTTTTGTAGGAGGGGTTATGCCATGCACTTGTACAGGGTTTATATCACTAGCTTAATCCGTAGTGGCAGGGTTGATTGTGTTGATCTGGGTTTCTCAGACCACCATGATGTTCCTGGTAACTCTCGAGTGGGAGGGCATTATCCATGTTTTTTCTAGTTATTGGAAATTAAATGTCAATTTGTTGCAAGGAGTCGATGCTGTAGAAGCTTTCAGGTTATGGTGGGTTGGACTCTGGAACGAAAGAAATGGGATAGAGGATGTTGTAGAGTGGTGGCATTCAAAGACGAAAAATGTGATACAGGGTTTTTATATAAGGTTAGGGAAGGAGGAGGCGTGTTATAGATATGGCAAGCAAAAGTATTTAGAAGGACAGCTGTGGGATTGTTATGGTGCAAGTGGGAGGTATGATCTTGCGAAATAGAGTGCCTTTGTAGTCAATTGTGGGAGGTTCAGAATGATAATTTTCAGGCGTTGAGGGTGCGAGTGAGGACTGAGGAGGTGCTTTGGGGGATAAACCCTCTGTGGGGGTTCTATGCAGTTTCAGAATGAGACGTATGGCGACGTCAGTATTGTCAGTGGTGGTCGGTGATGACTTGGGAGGTTATCATAAAGGACAAAAACTAGTTACAACTGAGAGCATAGGGACTTACACAGACAAAGGGCTTGAGAGAAAATGAAGGGGTAGAGAGGGGAATCGAGAGGCGAGGGAAGCATTACTGCGTGGCATAGTGGCGAATTTGAGAGACATGGATCGAGAGGACATGGAGGGTTGTATATAGGAGCAGGAGGTTTACAAGACTGTTCAAGGAAAGGCACTGAGGAAATTGCCTGGTTGGGATGGGATACCAGGTGATTTTTATGTAGTTCATTTGGAACTGTTAAAACACGTCTTGGTTCGACTTTACAATTCAATGAAAGTTAGAGGTAGAATGGGCAGTGAGGCGGGGTTGGGTGTTGTAGTGTTTGTACCAAAGGCCGAGGTCAACGAATCTTTGGAGGCATATAGGCCCATCATGGGGGCAGATTATAAGATTATTGCGTGTATTTTGGCGAACTGGATGAAACAGGTTTTAGAAAAGGTAATATGGGAAGGGCAATACGGGATTCCTTAACGGTCTATGAGAGATGGTCATCGACGCCTCAAAAGTTTTGCGGAGGATTGTAGTGGAGGCAGAGTCATAGGATTAGATTGGGAAAAGGCTTCTGACAATGTGGATAGGGAAACATTATTAGTAATATTACTGAAGCAGGGTTTCAGGGAAGAAATAGTAGCATGGGTGGGTACGATATATGGAGGTACGGATCCAGGTCAATGGGAGGTTGGGGGTCAACGATAGGCATGGTGTGAGGGCTGTGGCAGGGGTGTCCCCTCTCGCAGCTTTTGTTTGCCTGTTTCCAGGACCTCTTTTATAGATTGGTAATGAGTGGTGAAGGGGGGAAGTTTGTGCACAGGGTGAAGCAGTAGGGATTTTAGGTTATGTGGATGATACCGCTATCTATGTGCGTAGTAGGAATGGTTTGGCATTCGTTAATAAGGTTTTAGAGTTTTTTAGTGATGCGTCTTCCATGCACATTAATAGAGAAAAAACCAAACTTTTGGAGGTGGGGTCCTGGTTGGGGGGACGTTAGGTAAGGAGTATGGGTGGAGAACCATTGAGCAGTTAAAGATCTGCAGTGTGTATTTTTGCAATGATGAACAGGCGGCGCCTGCATTTAATTCGTCGATTGTAGTAGCAGCCACAATTCGTAGGATGGCGGGATGGCGACCGGGTGATGTAACATTACACCAACTAGTAATCGTTGTCAATGCACTGGTGTATAGTAAATTATGGTTTGTTTCAGCAGTCTATCCATTGATGACGGACGATGTGTTGTGGTTACAGAGGAAGGTTTTGGATTTCACATGGGGTTACCGTAGGCATTGGTTAGGGAAGGACGTCGTTAGGACGCATGTAGCTAAGGGAGGATTGGGGCTAATACCACTACACAGTCACCTAATGAGCATATATGTACAACAGGAATTCTTGACAAGGGGTGAGGTCAGGGGAGTGAGGGTTGATGCGGGGATGAGGGAGGTTCGACGATGGTGGGTGGGGGAAAGACCTTACAAGGTGCAAAGTGCTGTTATTGCACTTATTGGTAATGCATAACCCTAGGGGAGTTTGGGTAGGTAAATTAGACAATAAAGGTATAACATCAGGAGAGGTCATTGGTGATGAGGTTTTCCCAGGATATCAATGGAACACTATATGGCAAGGGTTCAAGAATTTGCGCTTACAACCACGAGTTCAGAAAACTGGTTACCGCTTCCTCCACAGGATTTTGGCATCCAAGGCACAATTGTACGTTATGGGAATGATTCAGGATCAGACCTGTGCATTGTGCGGGAAGCCAGAAACAGAGTTTCTCGTCGTATACTTTTGTAACAGTTTACATAAGGTTAGGAATTGGTTCAAGGGTGTTCTCAGACGATGGAAGATTGCTTGGATGTGGTATGTTCTGTTTCATATTTGGTACTTGACTATTTATACGTGTCATGGGGTATGCGGGAGAATAGGGGTGGAATGCGCGTCAGAGCACTGTTATGCCATTTTTATAGGACGAAATGTAGGAATAGAGAGGTGTATAGGCAACGTTGGGAGGGAGCCTTTTCGTTGGGGTATAGGAATCTAACGATGGAAATGTTAAAGGAGTATTGAGGTGTAGGTAGGTATATAAATCCCTCGGTGGAGCCAAAGGGTTGGTCTTCCGGAAGGAGGAGGGAGGGAAGAGTTCAGGGTTTTTTTTGCGACAGGAATGTATATTTTATTTTGTGTGTATGGTGATCGGGGTGTAATGTAGGGTGAGGGAGGGGGTCCTTTGTGTGGTCTGGGGTACTGTTTCTTGCCGGAGTGATTGAGTGTCATAGTCTGCGAAAGGGGAGGGGGGAGTGGTACTCAGAACCAGGTTGTGGTTGTCTCATACAGCAGTTTTGTGGTTTTCCTTGTAACATATACATAGTTGAATATGCGAATGCTTTTTGTTGTTAGTGGTAGAGTGGAAAATGGGATTGGATGTTCAGAATAGTCTGTTATAGATAGGTGGTTAGGCTGGTGTGTCACCAATACTACATGATGTGTTGTAGCAATCTGATCTTGAAATATTTTCTACCACCTCGTATTAAATAAAATTTAAAAAAAAGACATGACAAACCTGCCTGTCGAGTGATAAGTTCACTAATTGAAATATTAATGCATATTGTAGGTTTAGCGCTTCCTTTTGTTTCTAATAGCAATAATGCATTTGTAATATAATTTTGGTTGATGTATAATTTTGTGTAATCTTGTTTTTAACATAGATGTAAAGGGATATAATGCACAGGGGATGAGGGACAGTTTGTGTCAGCACAAAGTTAAACGTTCACTGTGTATTTCCACAATGAAAATTTATAATTTCTGTGGAAGATTCGATAGTGTGTTCTTTTATTTTTTTAATGTATTGTATTGTCTTTAATAAAATATAAAAAAAGTCCTTCAAAACAGAGTATAAATACTAACAGCTGGAGACATCACTGTCCATAGAGAGATATTCTTTGATAATGTTAACTTACATAACAAAGTATAATTACTAACAGCTGGAGACCTCACTGTCCATAGAGAGATATTCTTTGATAATGTCCTTCAAAACAAAGTATAATTACTAACAGCTGGAGACCTCACTGTCCATAGAGAGATATTCTTTGATAATGTTAACCTACATAACAAAGTATAATTACTAACAGCTGGAGACATCACTGTCCATATTTTCTGCCTCAGACGATTTTATCATCTGGAAAAAAATGTCTGAAATTATTTCATTATGAGCTGAAAAACGGTCATAATGTTTAATTAGAGAGGAGGAAGTAGATTAATATTTCTAATGTAGGAAACTACTATCATCAACACCTTTCATCTCTACCTTCGTTGTTTTGTTATTTTATGATTCAAAAGTAAATATTGGCAGTAATGGGATGGAGTTTGGTGGAGTGGGATGGAGTGTGGTGGAGTGGGATGGAGTGTGGTGGAGTTTGGTGGAGTGGATGGAGTATGGTGGAGTTTGGTGGAGTGGAATGGTGTGTGTCGGAGCATCCTCAGTCTCAAGGCGCCTTGGGACTTAGGATGATAGGCAGTGGATAAATTGTGGATTGTCCCTAACCTAGTTAATGCTTCCCTAAATGCTTTGGCAGTGAAGTTAGTACCTTGATCACTTTGAATAGATTTAGGAATGCCAAAACAAGAGATAAAGATGGTTAAAACCTTGAGAATGGCTTTAGTATTAATACTGCGCATGGGAATTGCTTCTTGGTATCTAGTTACTCTATCCATAATGGTAAATAAGTACTGATTTTCAGACTTTGACTTAGGTAGTAGACCTACACAAACTATAATTAATTCTGCAAAAGGTTCCCCATCAGCAGGTATAGGCTGGAAAGGTGCAGGTTTAATGGAATGTCCAGGTTTCCCTACTTGCTGACATTCTCGGCAACATTGGATATGATTCTTCACATCCTGCCATAATTTTGGCCAATAGAATTCTTTTGTGATTCTATATAATGCTTCAGTAATTCCTAGGTGACCTCCTAATGAAGTAGTATGAGCTATATTCAATATTTGAGGTCTAAACTTTGTTGGAACCACTAACCTGTCTGACAGTTGCCGGCCCTCTATCTCCTTACCAGTCTCAGTGCAGATCAAATAATCGTTTTTAAGTTTATACTTGACCGGATGATCCGAAAAGGATTTACCCATGGCTGCCTGAAGAGTGAAATTCAAAGAAGGGTCCTTTTGTTGTTCCTCCCGGAAGGACAGTCCCTCGGACATGGAAACAGAGATATCTGGCAATCCTGCAACCCTGGAATAGGAAGGCTTTATCTGGGTCTGTTCCCTTAATTTACGAGGCTCTGGCCAGTTTTCCTCGTAAAATAAACTGGCTATTCCAGGATCAGAGTCGTTCAAGGATAGGTTAGCATTCTCGCCAGACAACCCTTGGGATGTTGCCCGAGTTAAGGCCAACACCGGAGAAGAATGAATCATTTTGGGTTCAGGACATACACTAGCAGTGGTAATGTTATTACCCAGTAATAACATGGCATCTTTCAAAGGAAATCCCTTGGATATACCCACAGACAAGTATCCAGTGTAATATTAACACTGTACATAGATTCTATGCAAGGAGACAGAAAAAATAGCTTCTCCAAAGGCTTCCAGCAAAACGGTGACTCATACCTCATACCTGGATGTTACTTGACAGTGTAGGTGACAGTATCAAACACTACTGTGGAAAATACTGTATATATTTTCCAGAAATTCAGTATTTATATGTAAATAGATGGCCATACTGTATTTAATAATATTTATATCATAGAAAACGGAAAGCCTGCGTCTGCGCAGACGAGACTCGCCATTTTGGTTTTGTATTAGAAACGTTGGTGAATGGGGAAGAATTTTTCGTGCTCTAGAGGTTAAAATTGTGCTGACACCTCTCAAATAGGAGGCGAAATTGTTGGATGTGCATTCCTGCATAACTTGAGATATCAGGCGACTGGACAAGACAGCTCCAGGAACCTCAGATAAGCTCTCTAGATTTGTGTATAATTCTGGCCTGTGTTTTCATAAATTTAGTTAGTGAGGTTTTTCTGAGTATGATACAACTTAATATCCAGTCAAATTGGTAAGTGATATTAAGATATATTTTCCTTCTGTTATGTAATTGTGTATATATATAACCATTTATTATTTTTAATATACAGTCCACAAATTTATATATTTAACAGTATTCCTGGTGTATGTATATTTCATTTAATTAATAGGTCCAGAACAACTTGTGGTTATGACAGTTGTAGGTATCGAAGGGGGACATTTTTGCGACCTAGGTGTCCCAAATTCCTACTTGTCTATGTAACATTGATAAATAATAATTATCTTTGTTATCATTTACTATGTACATAATTAGTTACATTCAGATAATGCAATTTTCCACAACTACACTGTCTCAGCTTCCCTTGTATGGGGACTCATACCTCATACCTGGATGTTACTTGACAGTGTAGGTGATAGTATCAAACACTACACTGTCTCAACTGACCTTGTATGGTGACTCATACCTCATACCTGGATGTTACTTGACAGTGTAGGTTACAGTATCAAACACTACACTGCCTCAGCTGTCCTTGTATGGTGACTCATATCTGGATGTTACTTGACAGTGTAGGTTACAGTATCAAACACTACACTGCCTCAGCTGTCCTTGTATGGTGACTCATACCTCATACCTGGATGTTACTTGACAGTGTAGGTTACAGTATCAAACACTACACTGCCTCAACTGTCCTTGTATGGTGACTCATACCTCATACCTGGATGTTACTTGACAGTGTAGGTTACAGTATCAAACACTACACTGTCTCAACTGACCTTGTATGGTGACTCATACCTCATACCTGTTTACTTGACAGTGTAGGTTACAGTATCAAACACTACACTGCCTCAACTGTCCTTGTATGGTGACTCATACCTCATACCTGGATGTTACTTGACAGTGTAGGTTACAGTATCAAACACTACACTGCCTCAACTGTCCTTGTATGGTGACTCATACCTCATACCTGGATGTTACTTGACAGTGTAGGTTACAGTATCAAACACTACACTGCCTCAGCTGACCTTGTGTGGTGACTCATACCTCATACCTGGATGTTACTTGACAGTGTAGGTTACAGTATCAAACACAACACTGTCTCAACTGACCTTGTATGGTGACTCATACCTCATACCTGGATGTTACTTGACAGTGTAGGTTACAGTATCAAACACTACACTGCCTCAACTGACCTTGTATGGTGACTCATACCTCATACCTGGATGTTACTTGACAGTGTAGGTTACAGTATCAAACACTACACTGTCTCAACTGACCTTGTATGGTGACTCATACCTCATACCTGGATGTTACTTGACAGTGTAGGTTACAGTATCAAACACTACACTGCCTCAGCTGTCCTTGTATGGTGACTCATAACTCATATGGATGTTACTGAATGTTACGTGACAGTGTAGATGACAGTATCAAACACTACACTGTCTCAACTGACCTTGTATGGTGACTCATACCTCATACCTGGATGTTACTTGACAGTGTAGGTTACAGTATCAAACACTACACTGCCTCAGCTGATGGTGACCTTGTATTGACAGTGACTCATACCTCATACCTGTATGATGTTACTTGACAGTGTAGGTTACAGTATCAAACACTACACTGCCTCAGCTGATGGTGACCTTGAATGGTGACTCATACCTCAACTGACCTTGGATGTTACTTGACAGTGTAGGTAACAGTATCAAACACTACACTGTCTCAGCTTCCCTTGTATGGTGACTCATACCTCATACCTGGATGTTACTTGACAGTGTAGGTGACAGTATCAAACACTACACTGCCTCAGCTTTCTTTGTATGGTGACTCATACCTGGATGTTACTTGACAGTGTAGGTGACAGTATCAAACACTGCACTAGCTCAGCTGACCTTGTATGGTGTCCCATACCTCATACCTGGATGTTACTTGACAGTGTAGGTAACAGTATCAAACACTACACTGCCTCAGCTGTCCTTGTATGGTGACTCATACCTCATACCTGGATGTTACTTGACAGTGTAGGTGACAGTATCAAACACTACACTGCCTCAGCTGACCTTGAATGGTGACTCATACCTGGATGTTACTTGACAGTGTAGGTGACAGTATCAAACACTACACTGCCTCAGCTGACCTTGTATGGTGACTCATATCTCATACCTGGATGTTACTTGAGAGTGTAGGTGACAGTATCAAACACTACACTGCCTCAGCTGACCTTGAATGGTGACTCATATCTCATACCTGGATGTTACTTGAGAGTGTAGGTGACAGTATCAAACACTACACTGCCTCAGCTGACCTTGTATGGTGACTCATATCTCATACCTGGATGTTACTTGAGAGTGTAGGTGACAGTATCAAACACTACACTGCCTCAGCTGACCTTGTATGGTGACTCATATCTCATACCTGGATGCACGATGTCAATGTCTTAATAATAGACATATTCCGAGTGTATTTATAATAAAAAAATTGTCAGTTTTGCAGGAGGTGTGAGTGTGTTGTGTGAGATGCAAGAAGAACACATGTGGACGGTGTTCCTCGTCCGCCGGCGCCAGACTCCACAAGTGAACTTCAGAAGGACCTGGCAAGACTACAAGACTGGCTTCGGTGACCCACGTGGAGAATATTGGTTGGGTAAGTCCTGTTATCTTGTAGTTCACTCTGATGTGTTGTAGCTCATGAAACTCCATGTTGTAGTTCATGTAACGCCATGTGATGTGTTGTAGTTCAAATATTTCAGCACTGAAGTTCATGCTGTTCTCAATGTTGTGTTGCAGTTCACGCAACTCTGTTGACGTTCATGCAGCTTCCTGTGTTGTATTTTAGTAGCTATTGCTCTGTGTTGCAAGGTAGTTCACGGAGTTTTCTATGTCGTGGTGTAACACTTTGTGTTGTATTGTAGTTCATGTAGCTCTCTATGTCGAGTTGTAGTTCAGATAGATCTCTGTGTTGTAGTGTAGTTCAAGTACCTCTATGTTTTGTGTTGTAATTTGTGTAATTCATGTAGTTCTGTGTTGTGTTGTAGTTCATTTACCACTGTGAGTTGTGTTGTAGTTCATTTACCAATGTGAGTTGTGTTGTAGTTCATTTACCAATGTGAGTTGTGTTGTAGTTCATGTAGCTCTGTTGTATTGCAGCTTATGCAGCTCTTTGTGTTGTGTTATAGTTCATTTAAGTCTCTGTGTTGTGTCTTAGTTATTGTAGCTCTCTGTGTTGGGTTGTAGATCACGTAGCTCTCTGTAATGTGTCGTGCTGTAGTTCACGTAGCTATCTGTGTTGTGTTATAGTTCATTTAAGTCTCTGTGTTGTGTCTTAGTTATTGTAGCTCTCTGTGTTGGGTTGTAGATCACGTAGCTCTCTGTAATGTGTCGTGCTGTAGTTCACGTAGCTATCTGTGTTGTGTTATAGTTCATTTAAGTCTCTGTGTTGTGTCTTAGTTATTGTAGCTCTCTGTGTTGGGTTGTAGATCACGTAGCTCTCTGTAATGTGTCGTGCTGTAGTTCACGTAGCTATCTGTGTTGTGTTGTAGTTCAAGTAACTCTCAGTGCTGTGTAGTGTTGTAGTTCTTGTAGCTCTGTTGTACTGTAGTTCATGCAGCTCTCAGTGTTGTGTTGTAGATCATGTAGCTCTGTTGTATTGCAGCTTGTGCAGCTCTCGGTGTTGTGTTGTAGTTCATTTAACTATCTGTGTTGTGTCTTAGTTCATGTAGCTCTCTGTGTTGTGTTGTACTTGATATAGCTCTCTGCGTTGTGTTGTAGTTCATGGAGCTCTCAGTGTTGTGTTGTAGTTCATGTAGCTCTGCTTTGGTGCAGCTCATGCAGCTCTGTGTGTTGTGTTGTAGTTCATTTAACTCTCTGTGTTGTGTCATAGTTATTGTAGCTCTGTGTTGGGTTGACGTTCGTGTAGCTCTCTTTGTTGTGTTGTGCTGTAGTTCACGTAGCTCTCTGTGTTGTGTTGTAGTTCACGTAGCTCTCTGTGTTGTGTTGTAGTTCATATAGCTCGGTGTTGAGTCTTAGTACATGTAGCTCTCCGTGTTTTGTCTTAGTTCATGTAGCTCTAAGTGTTGTGTTGTGTTGTAGTTCATTTAACTCTCTATGTTATGTCTTAGTTCATGTAGCTCTCTGAGTTGTGTTGTAGCTCATGTAGCTCAGTTGTATTGCAGCTCATGCAGCTCTCTGTGTTGTGTTGCAGTTCATTTAACTCTCTGTGTTGTGTCTTAGTTATTGTAGCTCTCTGTGTTGGGTTGTAGTTCATGTAGCTCTGTGTTGTGTCTTAGATCATGTAACTCTCTGTGTTGTGTTGTAGTTCAAGCAACTCCGAGTGCTATGTTGTGTTGTAGTTGTTGTAGATCTGTTGCACTGTAGTTCATGCAACCCTCTGTGTTGTGGTGCAGTTCATTTAACTCTCTGTGTTGTTTCTCAGTTCATGTAGCTCTCTGTGTTGTGTCTTAGTTATTGTTGCTCTCTGTGTTGTGTTGTAGTTCATGTAGCTCTCTGTGTTGTGTTGTAGTTCATTTAACTCTCTGTGTTGTGTTGTAGTTCATGTAGCTCTCTGTGTTGTGTCTTAGTTCATGTAGCTCTCTGTGTTGTGTTGTGTTGCAGTTTACATAGCTCTGTTGTATTAGAGCTCATGCAGCTCTCAGTGTTGTGTTGTAGTTCGTGTAGCTCTCAGTGATGCGTTGGAGTTCATGTAGCTCTGTTGTATTGCAGCTAATGCAGCTCTTTGTGTTGTGTTATAGTTCATTTAACTCTCTGTGTTGTGTCTTAGTTTTTGTAGCTCTCTCTGTTGTGCTGTAGTTCATGAAGCTCTGTGTTCTCTTGAAGTTCATACAACTATGATGTATTGCAGATGATGCAGATCTCTCTGTTGTGTTGCAGTTCATTTTACTCTCTGTGTTGTGTTGTAGTTCAAGTAGCTCCCTGTGTTTTGTTGTAGTTCATGTAGCTCTCCGTGTTGTGTCTTAGTACATGTAGCTCTCCGTGTTGTGTCTTAATTCAACTAGGTCTCTATGTTATGTCTTAGTTCATGTAGCTCTCTGTGTTGTGTTGTAGTTCATGTAGCTCTTTTGTATTGCAGTTCATGCAGCTCTCTGTGTTGTGTTGTAGTTCACGTAGCTCTCTGTGTTGTGTCTTAATTCAACTAGGTCTCTGTGTTGTGTTGTAGTTCATTTAACTCTCTATGTTATGTCTTAGTTCATGTAGCTCTGTTGTATTGCAGCTCATGCTGCTCTTGGTGTTGTGTTGCAGTTCATTTAACTCTATGTGCTGTGTCTTAGTTTATTGTAGCTCTCTGTGTTGGGTTGTAGTTCATGTAGCTCTCTGTGTTGTGTTGTAGTTGTTGTAGGTCTGTTGCACTGTAGTTCATGCAGCCCTCAGTGTTGTACTGCAACTCATACAGCTCTCGGTGTTGTGTTCTAGTTCATTTAACTCTCTTTGTTGTGTCGTAGTTATTGTAGTTCTCTGTGTAGGGTTAAAGTTCATGAAGCTCTCTGTGTTGTGTTGTGCTGTAGTTCATATAGCTCTCTGTGTTGTTTTGTAGTTCATTTAACTCTCTATGCTGCGTCTTAGATCAAGTAGCTCTCTGTGTTGCGTCTTAGTTCATGTAGCTCTCTGTGTTGTGTTGTAGTTCATTTAACTCTCTATGCTGCGTCTTAGATCAAGTAGCTCTCTGTGTTGTGTCTTAGTTCATGTAACTCTGTTGTATTGCAGTTCAAGCAGCTATCTGTGTTGTGTTGTAGTTCATGTCGCACTGTGTGTTGTATTGTAGTTCATGTAGCTCTGTGTGTTGTGTTGTAGTTCATGTAGCTCTGTGTGTTGTGTTGTAGTTCATGTAGCTCTGTGTGTTTTGTTGTAGTTCATGTAGCTCTGTGTGTTGCGTTGTAGTTCATATAGCTCTGTGTTTTGTGATGTAGTTCATGTAGCTCTGTGTGTTGTGTTGTAGTTCATGTAGCTCTGTGTGTTGTGTTGTAGTTCATGAAGCTCTGAGTGTTTTGCTTTAGTTAACGTAGTTCTCAGTGTTGTGCTGTAGTTCATTTAACTCTTTGTAGCGTGTTAGTTTATGTAGCTCTCTGTGTTGTGTCTTAGTTCATGTAACTCTGTTGTATTCCAGTTCAAGCAGCTATCTGTGTTGTGTTGTAGTTCATGTCGCTCTGAGTGTTGTATTGTAGTTCATGTAGCTCTGTGTGTTGTGTTGTTGTTCATGTCGCTCTGAGTGTTGTATTGTAGTTCATATAGCTCTGTGTGTTGCGTTGTAGTTCATATAGCTCTGTGTTTTGTGTTGTAGTTCATGTAGCTCTGTGTGCTGTGTTGTAGTTCATGTAGCTCTGAGTGTTGTGTTGTAGTTCATATAACTCTGTGTTTTGTGTTGTAGTTCATGTAGCTCTGTGTGTTGTGTTGTAGTTCATGTAGCTCTGTGTGTTGTGTTGTAGTTCATGTAGCTCTGTGTGTTGTGTTGTAGTTCATGTAGCTCTGAGTGTTGTGTTGTAGTTCATGTAGCTCTCTCTGTTGTGTTGTAGTTCATGTAGCTCTGAGTGTTGTGTTGTAGTTCATGTAGCTGTGTGTGTTGTGTTGTAGTTCATGTAGCTCTGTGTGTTGTGTTGTAGTTCATGTAGCTCTGAGTGTTGTGTTGTAGTTCATGTAGCTCTGTGTGTTGTGTTGTAGTTCATGTAGCTCTGAGTGTTGTGTTGTAGTTCATGTAGCTCTGAGTGTTGTGTTGTAGTTCATGTAGCTGTGTGTGTTCTGTTGTAGTTCATGTAGCTCTGAGTGTTGTGTTGTAGTTCATGTAGCTCTGAGTGTTTTGTTGTAGTTCATGTAGCTCTGTGTGTTGTGTTGTAGATCATGTAGCTCTGCGTGTTGTGTAGTGTTGTAGTTCATGTAGCTCTTTGTGTTGTGTTGTAGTTCATATAGCTCTGCGTGTTGTGTTGTAGATCATGTAGCTCTGCGTGTTGTGTAGTGTTGTAGTTCATGTAGCTCTTTGTGTTGTGTTGTAGATCATGTAGCTCTGCGTGTTGTGTAGTGTTGTAGTTCATGAAGCTCTGTGTGTAGTGTTGTAGTTCATGTAGCTCTGTGTGTTGTGTTGTAGATCATGTAGCTCTGCGTGTTGTGTAGTGTTGTAGTTCATGTAGCTCTGTGTGTAGTGTTGTAGTTCATGTAGCTCTGTGTTATGTAGTGTTATAGTTCAAGTAACTCTCTGTGTTATGTAGTGTTATAGTTCAAGTAACTCTCTGTGTTATGTAGTGTTATAGTTCAAGTAACTCTCTGTGTTATGTAGTGTTATAGTTCAAGTAACTCTCTGTGTTGTGTTTTAGTTCATGTAGCTCTCTATATAGTGTTGTAGTTCATGTAGCTCTGTGTGTTGTATTGTAGTTCATATAGCTCTGTGTGTTGTACTGTAGTTCATGTAGCTCTGCGTGTTGTGTTGTAGTTCATGTATCTCTGTGTGTAGTGT
Organism: Cherax quadricarinatus; assembly: GCF_038502225.1. Classification (NCBI taxonomy): domain Eukaryota; kingdom Metazoa; phylum Arthropoda; class Malacostraca; order Decapoda; family Parastacidae; genus Cherax; species Cherax quadricarinatus. The sequence goes on along the minus strand of NW_027195419.1, from coordinate 60,527 downwards.
TGTAGTTCATGTAGCTCTCTATGTAGTGTTGCAGTTCATGTAGCTCTGTGTTTTGTGTTGTAGTTCATTTAGCTATGTGTGTCGTGTTGTAGTTCATGTAGCTCTGTATGTTGTGTTGTAGGTCATGTAACTCTGTGTGTAGTGTTGTAGTTCATGTAGCTCTGTGTGTTGTGTTGTAGGTCATGTAACTCTGTGTGTAGTGTTGTAGTTCATGTAGCTGTGTGTCGTGTTGTAGTTCATGTAGCTCTGTGTGTAGTGTTGTAGTTCATGTAGCTGTGTATGTTTTGTTGTAGTTCATGTAGCTCTTTGTGTTATGTTGTAGTTCATGTAGCTCTGTGTGTAGTGTTGTAGTTCATGTAGCTGTGTGTGGTGTGTTGTAGTTCATGTAGCTCTGTGTGTAGTATTGTAGTTCATGTAGCTCTTTGTGTTATGTTGTAGTTCATGTAGCTCTGTGTGTAGTGTTGTAGTTCATGTAGCTCTGTGTGTTGTGTTGTAGTTCATGTAGCTCTCTATGTAGTGTTGCAGTTCATGTAGCTCTGTGTGTTGTATTGCAATTCATATAGCTCTGTGTGTTGTATTGTAGTTCATGTAGCTCTGCGTGTTGTGTTGTAGTTCATGTAGCTCTGTGTGTAGTGTTGTAGTTCATGTATCTCTGTGTGTAGTGTTGTAGTTCATGTAGCTCTCTATGTAGTGTTGCAGTTCATGTAGCTCTGTGTGTTGTGTTGTAGTTCATTTAGCTATGTGTGTCGTGTTGTAGTTCATGTAGCTCTGTATGTTGTGTTGTAGGTCATGTAACTCTGTGTGTAATGTTGTAGTTCATGTAGCTGTGTGTGTTTTGTTGTAGGTCATGTAACTCTGTGTGTAATGTTGTAGTTCATGTAGCTGTGTGTGTTGTGTTGTAGGTCATGTAACTCTGTGTGTAGTGCTGTATTTCATGTAGCTCTGTGTGTCGTGTTGTAGTTCATGTAGCTCTGTGTGTAGTGTTGTAGTTCATGTAGCTCTGTGTGTAGTGTTGTAGTTCATGTAGCTGTGTGTGTTTTGTTGTAGTTCATGTAGCTCTTTGTGTTGTGTTGTAGTTCATGTAGCTCTGTGTGTAGTGTTGTAGTTCATTTAGCTGTGTGTGTTGTGTTGTAGTTCATGTAGCTCTTTGTGTTGTGTTGTAGTTCATGTAGCTGTGTGTGTTGTGTTGTAGTTCATGTAGCTGTGTGTGTTGTGTTGTAGTTCATGTAGCTCTGTGTGCTGTGTTGTAGTTCATGTATCTATGTGTGTTGTGTTGTAGTTCATGTAGCTCTCTGTGTTGTGTTGTAGTTCATGTTGCTCTGTGTGTTGTGTTGTAGTTCATGTTGCTGTGTGTGTTGTGTTGTAGTTCATGTAGCTGTGTGTGTTGTGTTGTAGTTCATGTAGCTCTGTGTGTTGTGTTGTAGTTCATGTTGCTGTGTGTGTTGTGTTGTAGTTCATGTAGCTCTGTGTGTTGTGTTGTAGTTCATGTATCTATGTGTGTTGTGCTGTAGTTCATGTAGCTCTCTGTGTTGTGTTGTAGTTCATGTAGCTGTGTGTGTTGTGTTGTAGTTCATGTTTCTGTGTGTGTTGTGTTGTAGTTCATGTAGCTCTGTGTGTTGTGTTGTAGTTCATGTAGCTCTGTGTGTTGTGTTGTAGTTCATGTAGCTGTGTGTGTTGTGTTGTAGTTCATGTAGCTGTGTGTGTAGTGTTGTAGTTCATGTAGCTGTGTGTGTAGTGTTGTAGTTCATGTTGCTCTGTGTGTTGTGTTGTAGTTCATGTTGCTCTGTGTGTTGTGTTGTAGTTCATGTTGCTCTGTGTGTTGTGTTGTAGTTCATGTAGCTGTGTGTGTTGTGTTGTATTTCATGTTGCTGTGTGTGTTGTGTTGTAGTTCATGTAGCTGTGTGTGTTGTGTTGTATTTCATGTTGCTGTGTGTGTTGTGTTGTAGTTCATGTTGCTGTGTGTGTTGTGTTGTAGTTCATGTAGCTGTGTGTGTTGTGTTGTAGTTCATGTTGCTGTGTGTGTTGTGTTGTAGTTCATGTTGCTGTCTGTGTTGTGTTGTAGTTCATGTAGCTGTGTGTGTTGTGTTGTATTTCATGTTGCTGTGTGTGTTGTGTTGTAGATCACGTAGCTCTGTGTGTAGTGTTGTAGTTCATGTTGCTGTCTGTGTTGTGTTGTAGTTCATGTAGCTGTGTGTGTTGTGTTGTAGTTCATGTAGCTCTGTGTGTAGTGTTGTAGTTCATGTTGCTGTGTGTGTTTTGTTGTAGTTCATGTTGCTGTCTGTGTTGTGTTGTAGTTCATGTAGCTGTGTGTGTTGTGTTGTAGTTCATGTAGCTGTGTGTGTTGTGTTGTAGTTCATGTTTCTGTGTGTGTTGTGTTGTAGTTCATGTAGCTGTGTGTGTTGTGTTGTATTTCATGTTGCTGTGTGTGTTGTGTTGTAGTTCATGTAGCTGTGTGTGTTGTGTTGTATTTCATGTTGCTGTGTGTGTTGTGTTGTAGTTCATGTTGCTGTGTGTGTTGTGTTGTATTTCATGTTGCTGTGTGTGTTGTGTTGTAGTTCATGTTGCTGTGTGTGTTGTGTTGTAGTTCATGTTGCTGTCTGTGTTGTGTTGTAGTTCATGTAGCTCTCTGTGTTGTGTTGTAGTTCATGTAGCTGTGTGTGTTGTGTTGTAGTTCATGTTTCTGTGTGTGTTGTGTTGTAGTTCATGTAGCTGTGTGTGTTGTGTTGTAGTTCATGTAGCTGTGTGTGTTGTGTTGTAGTTCATGTAGCTCTGTGTGTTGTGTTGTAGTTCATGTAGCTCTGTGTGTTGTGTTGTAGTTCATGTATCTATGTGTGTTGTGTTGTAGTTCATGTAGCTCTCTGTGTTGTGTTGTATTTCATGTTGCTGTGTGTGTTGTGTTGTAGATCATGTAGCTCTGTGTGTAGTGTTGTAGTTCATGTTGCTGTGTGTGTTGTGTTGTAGTTCATGTTGCTGTCTGTGTTGTGTTGTAGTTCATGTAGCTGTGTGTGTTGTGTTGTAGTTCATATTGCTGTCTGTGTTGTGTTGTAGTTCATGTAGCTCTGTGTGTAGTGTTGTAGTTCATGTAGCTCTGTGTGTTGTGTTGTAGTTCATGTACCTCTGTGTGTAGTGTCGTAGTTCATGTAGCTCTGTGTGTTGTGTTGTAGTTCATGTACCTCTGTGTGTAGTGTCGTAGTTCATGTAGCTCTGTGTGTAGTGTTGTAGTTCATGTAGCTCTGCGTGTAGTGTTGTAGTTCATGTTGCTGTGTGTGTTGTGTTGTAGTTCATGTTGCTGTGTGTGTTGTGTTGTAGTTCATGTTGCTGTGTGTGTTGTGTTGTAGTTCATGTAGCTGTGTGTGTTGTGTTGTAGTTCATGTTGCTGTCTGTGTTGTGTTGTAGTTCATGTAGCTGTGTGTGTTGTGTTGTAGTTCATGTAGCTGTGTGTGTTGTGTTGTAGTTCATGTAGCTGTCTGTGTTGTGTTGTAGTTCATGTTGCTGTCTGTGTTGTGTTGTAGTTCATGTAGCTGTGTGTGTTGTGTTGTAGTTCATGTAGCTGTGTGTGTTGTGTTGTAGTTTATGTAGCTGTGTGTGTTGTGTTGTAGTTCATGTAGCTGTGTGTGTTGTGTTGTAGTTCATGTAGCTGTGTGTGTTGTGTTGTAGTTCATGTAGCTCTTTGTGTTGTGTTGTAGTTCATGTAGCTCTGTGTGTTGTGTTGTAGTTCATGTAGCTGTGTGTGTTGTGTTGTAGTTCATGTAGCTGTGTGTGTTGTGTTGTAGTTCATGTAGCTGTTTGTGTTGTGTTGTAGTTCATGTAGCTGTGTGTGTTGTGTTGTAGTTCATGTAGCTGTGTGTGTTGTGTTGTACTTCATGTAACTGTGTGTGTTGTGTTGTAGTTCATGTAGCTGTGTGTGTTGTGTTGTAGTTCATGTAGCTCTGTGTGTTGTGTTGTAGTTCATGTAGCTGTTTGTATTGTGTTGTAGTTCATGTAGCTGTGTGTGTTGTGTTGTTGTTCATGTAGCTGTGTGTGTTGTGTTGTAGTTCATGTAGCTCTGTGTTCTGTTGTAGTTCATGTAGCTCTGTGTGTTGTGTTGTAGTTCATGTAGCTCTGTGTGTTGTGTTGAAGTTCATGTAGCTCTGTGTGTTGTGTTGTAGTTCATGTAGCTCTGTGTGATGTGCTGTAGTTCATGTAGCTCTGTGTGTAGTGTTGTAGTTCATGTAGCTCTGTGTGCTGTGTTGTAGTTCATGTATCTATGTGTGTTGTGTTGTAGTTCATGTAGCTCTCTGTGTTGTGTTGTAGTTCATGTTGCTCTGTGTGTTGTGTTGTAGTTCATGTTGCTGTGTGTGTTGTGTTGTAGTTCATGTAGCTGTGTGTGTTGTGTTGTAGTTCATGTAGCTCTGTGTGTTGTGTTGTAGTTCATGTTGCTGTGTGTGTTGTGTTGTAGTTCATGTAGCTCTGTGTGTTGTGTTGTAGTTCATGTATCTATGTGTGTTGTGCTGTAGTTCATGTAGCTCTCTGTGTTGTGTTGTAGTTCATGTAGCTGTGTGTGTTGTGTTGTAGTTCATGTAGCTGTGTGTGTTGTGTTGTAGTACATGTTTCTGTGTGTGTTGTGTTGTAGTTCATGTTGCTCTGTGTGTTGTGTTGTAGTTCATGTAGCTCTGTGTGTTGTGTTGTAGTTCATGTATCTATGTGTGTTGTGTTGTAGTTCATGTAGCTCTCTGTGTTGTGTTGTAGTTCATGTAGCTGTGTGTGTTGTGTTGTAGTTCATGTTGCTCTGTATGTTGTGTTGTAGTTCATGTTGCTCTGTGTGTTGTGTTGTAGTTCATGTTGCTCTGCGTGTTGTGTTGTAGTTCATGTAGCTGTGTGTGTTGTGTTGTATTTCATGTTGCTGTGTGTGTTGTGTTGTAGTTCATGTAGCTGTGTGTGTTGTGTTGTATTTCATGTTGCTGTGTGTGTTGTGTTGTAGTTCATGTTGCTGTGTGTGTTGTGTTGTAATTCATGTAGCTGTGTGTGTTGTGTTGTATTTCATGTTGCTGTGTGTGTTGTGTTGTATTTCATGTTGCTGTGTGTGTTGTGTTGTAGATCATGTAGCTCTGTGTGTAGTGTTGTAGTTCATGTTGCTGTGTGTGTTGTGTTGTATTTCATGTTGCTGTGTGTGTTGTGTTGTAGTTCATGTAGCTGTGTGTGTTGTGTTGTATTTCATGTTGCTGTGTGTGTTGTGTTGTAGTTCATGTTGCTGTGTGTGTTGTGTTGTAGTTCATGTAGCTGAGTGTGTTGTGTTGTAGTTCATGTAGCTGTGTGTGTTGTGTTGTAGTTCATGTAGCTGTGTGTGTTGTGTTGTAGTTCATGTAGCTGTGTGTGTTGTGTTGTAGTTCATGTAGCTGTGTGTGTTGTGTTGTATTTCATGTTGCTGTGTGTGTTGTGTTGTAGTTCATGTAGCTGTGTGTGTTGTGTTGTAGTTCATGTAGCTGTGTGTGTTGTGTTGTAGTTCATGTAGCTCTGTGTGTAGTGTTGTAGTTCATGTTGCTGTGTGTGTTGTGTTGTAGTTCATGTAGCTGTGTGTGTTGTGTTGTATTTCATGTTGCTGTGTGTGTTGTGTTGTAGTTCATGTTGCTGTGTGTGTTGTGTTGTAGTTCATGTAGCTGAGTGTGTTGTGTTGTAGTTCATGTAGCTGTGTGTGTTGTGTTGTATTTCATGTTGCTGTGTGTGTTGTGTTGTAGATCATGTAGCTCTGTGTGTAGTGTTGTAGTTCATGTTGCTGTGTGTGTTGTGTTGTAGTTCATGTTGCTGTCTGTGTTGTGTTGTAGTTCATGTAGCTCTCTGTGTTGTGTTGTAGTTCATGTAGCTGTGTGTGTTGTGTTGTAGTTCATGTTTCTGTGTGTGTTGTGTTGTAGTTCATGTAGCTCTGTGTGTTGTGTTGTAGTTCATGTAGCTCTGTGTGTTGTGTTGTAGTTCATGTATCTATGTGTGTTGTGTTGTAGTTCATGTAGCTCTCTGTGTTGTGTTGTAGTTCATGTAGCTGTGTCTGTTGTGTTGTAGTTCATGTTGCTCTGTATGTTGTGTTGTAGTTCATGTTGCTCTGTGTGTTGTGTTGTAGTTCATGTAGCTGTGTGTGTTGTATTGTATTTCATGTTGCTGTGTGTGTTGTGTTGTAGTTCATGTAGCTGTGTGTGTTGTGTTGTATTTCATGTTGCTGTGTGTGTTGTGTTGTAGTTCATGTTGCTGTGTGTGTTGTGTTGTAGTTCATGTAGCTGTGTGTGTTGTGTTGTAGTTCATGTAGCTGTGTGTGTTGTGTTGTATTTCATGTTGCTGTGTGTGTTGTGTTGTAGATCATGTAGCTCTGTGTGTAGTGTTGTAGTTCATGTTGCTGTGTATGTTGTGTTGTAGTTCATGTTGCTGTCTGTGTTGTGTTGAAGTTCATGTAGCTCTGTGTGTAGTGTTGTAGTTTATGTAGCTCTGTGTGTAGTGTTGTAGTTTATGTAGCTCTGTGTGTAGTGTTGTAGTTCATGTAGCTCTGTGTGTAGTGTTGTAGTTCATGTTGCTGTGTGTGTTGTGTTGTAGTTCATGTTGCTGTGTGTGTTGTGTTGTAGTTCATGTAGCTGTGTGTGTTGTGTTGTAGTTCATGTAGCTGTGTGTGTAGTGTTGTAGTTCATGTAGCTGTGTGTGTAGTGTTGTAGTTCATGTAGCTGTGTGTGTTGTGTTGTAGTTCATGTAGCTGTGTGTGTTGTGTTGTAGTTCATGTAGCTGTGTGTGTTGTGTTGTAGTTCATGTAGCTGTGTGTGTAGTGTTGTAGTTCATGTAGCTGTGTGTGTTGTGTTGTAGTTCATGTAGCTGTGTGTGTTGTGTTGTAGTTCATGTTGCTGTGTGTGTAGTGTTGTAGTTCATGTAGCTGTGTGTGTTGTGTTGTAGTTCATGTAGCTGTGTGTGTTGTGTTGTAGTTCATGTTGTGTAGAGAGTACATGTTATGAAGTACATATAATGTACATGTTGATAACGTTACATTATCAGTGAAGATTGTGAATGTCAGAGTGTTGTGATCACCTGCAGGTAATGACAACCTTCACGCCCTGACTAGCGGAGGTCATCGTTACCGACTCAAGGTGATCGCTACCAACCTGCAAGGAGAACAACGATCTGCAGTGTGGGAGACCTTCAGTGTAGCTGATGAACTTAACAAGTATGTGTTAACTCTCTTGTTTATTATGTTATATTCTTCTCCAGCATGTTAGTGTAGCTGATGAACTTAACAAGTATGTGTTAACTCTCTTGTTTATTATGTTATATTCTTCTCCAGCATGTTAGTGTAAGTGATGAAGTTAACAAATATGTGTTAACTCTCTTGTTTATTATGTTATATTCTTCTCCAGCATGTTAGTGTAAGTGATGAAGTTAACAAGTATGTGTTAACTCTGTTGTTTATGTTATATTCTTCTCCAGCATGTTAGTGTAAGTGATGAAGTTAACAAGTATGTGTTAACTCTATTATTCATTATGTTATATTCTCCTGCATGTTAGTGTAAGTGGTGAAGTTAACAAGTATGTGTTAACTCTGTTCCTTATTATGTTATATTCTCCAGCATGTTAGTGTAAGTGATGAAGTTAACAAGTATGTGTTAACTCTGTTGTTTATTATGTTATATTCTCCAGCATGTTAGTGTAAGTGATGAAGTTAACAAGTATGTGTTAACTCTGTTGTTTATTATGTTATATTCTCCAGCATGTTAGTGTAAGTGATGAAGTTAACAAGTATGTGTTAACTCTGTTGTTTATTATGTTATATTCTCCAGCATGTTAGTGTAAGTGATGAAGTTAACAAGTATGTGTTAACACTGTTGTTTATTATGTTATATTCTCCAGCATGTTAGTGTAAGTGATGAAGTTAACAAGTATGTGTTAACTCTGTTGTTTATTATGTTATATTCTCCAGCATGTTAGTGTAAGTGATGAAGTTAACAAGTATGTGTTAACTCTGTTGTTTATTATGTTATATTCTCCAGCATGTTAGTGTAAGTGATGAAGTTAACAAGTATGTGTTAACTCTGTTGTTTATTATGTTATATTCTCCAGCATATTAGTGTAAGTGATGAAGTTAACAAGTATGTGTTAACACTGTTGTTTATTATGTTATATTCTCAAGCATGTTAGTGTAAGTGATGAAGTTAACAAGTATGTGTTAACACTGTTGTTCATTATGTTATATTCTCCTGCATGTTAGTGTAGGTGATGAAGTTAACAAGTATGTGTTAACACTGTTGTTTATTATGTTATATTCTCCAGCATGTTAGTGTAAGTGATGAAGTTAACAAGTATGTGTTAACACTGTTGTTTATTATGTTATATTCTCCAGCATGTTAGTGTAGGTGATGAAGTTAACAAGTATGTGTTAACACTGTTGTTTATTATATTATATTCTCCTGCATGTTAATGTAAGTGATGAAGTTAACAAGTATGTGTTAACACTGTTGTTTATTATGTTATATTCTCCAACTTGTTAGTGTAAGTGATGAAGTTAACAAGTATGTGTTAACACTGTTGTTTATTATGTTATATTCTCCAGCATGTTAGTGTAAGTGATGAAGTTAACAAGTATGTGTTAACACTGTTGTTTATCATGTTATATTCACCAGCATGTTAGTGTAAGTGATGAAGTTAACAAGTATGTGTTAACACTGTTGTTTATTATGTTATATTCTCCTGCATGTTAGTGTAAGTGATGAAGTTAACAAGTATGTGTTAACACTGTTGTTTATTATGTTATATTCTCCTGCATGTTAGTGTAAGTGATGAAGTTAACAAGTATGTGTTAACACTGTTGTTTATTATGTTATATTCTCCTGCATGTTAGTGTAAGTGATAAAGTTAACAAGTATGTGTTAACACTGTTGTTTATTATGTTATATTCTCCTGCATGTTAGTGTAAGTGATGAAGTTAACAAGTATGTGTTAACACTGTTGTTTATTATGTTATATTCTCCAACATGTTAGTGTAAGTGATGAAGTTAACAAGTATGTGTTAACACTGTTGTTTATTATGTTATATTCTCCTGCATGTTAGTGTAAGTGATAAAGTTAACAAGTATGTGTTAACACTGTTGTTTATTATGTTATATTCTCCTGCATGTTAGTGTAAGTGATGAAGTTAACAAGTATGTGTTAACACTGTTGTTTATTATGTTATATTCTCCTGCATGTTAGTGTAAGTGATAAAGTTAACAAGTATGTGTTAACACTGTTGTTTATTATCTTATATTCTCCTGCATGTTAGTGTAAGTGATGAAGTTAACAAGTATGTGTTAACACTGTCGTTTATTATGTTATATTCTCCAGCATGTTAGTGTAAGTGATGAAGTTAACAAGTATGTGTTAACACTGTTGTTTATTATGTTATATTCACCAGCATGTTAGTGTAAGTGATGAAGTTAACAAGTATGTGTTAACACTGTTGTTTATTATGTTATATTCTCCAGCATGTTAGTGTAAGTGATGAAGTTAACAAGTATGTGTTAACACTGTTGTTTATTATGTTATATTCTCCAGCATGTTAGTGTAAGTGATGAAGTTAACAAGTATGTGTTAACACTGTTGTTTATTATCTTATATTCTCCAGCATGTTAGAGTAAGTGATGAAGTTAACAAGTATGTGTTAACACTGTTGTTTATTATGTTATATTCTCCAACATGTTAGTGTAAGTGATGAAGTTAACAAGTATGTGTTAACACTGTTGTTTATTATGTTATATTCTCCAGCATGTTAGAGTAAGTGATGAAGTTAACAAGTATGTGTTAACACTGTTGTTTATTATGTTATATTCTCCAGCATGTTAGTGTAAGTGATGAAGTTAACAAGTATGTGTTAACACTGTTGTTTATTATGTTATATTCTCCAGCATGTTAGTGTAAGTGATGAAGTTAACAAGTATGTGTTAACACTGTTGTTTATTATGTTATATTCTCCAACATGTTAGTGTAAGTGATGAAGTTAACAAGTACGTGTTAACACTGTTGTTTATTATGTTATATTCTCCAGCATGTTAGTGTAAGTGATGAAGTTAACAAGTATGTGTTAACACTGTTGTTTATTATGTTATATTCTCCAACATGTTAGTGTAAGTGATGAAGTTAACAAGTATGTGTTAACACTGTTGTTTATTATGTTATATTCTCCAGCATGTTAGTGTAAGTGATGAAGTTAACAAGTATGTGTTAACTCTGTTGTTTATTATGTTATATTCTCCAGCATGTTAGTGTAAGTGATGAAGTTAACAAGTATGTGTTAACTCTGTTGTTTATTATGTTATATTCTCCAGCATGTTAGTGTAAGTGATGAAGTTAACAAGTATGTGTTAACTCTGTTGTTTATTATGTTATATTCTCCAGCATATTAGTGTAAGTGATGAAGTTAACAAGTATGTGTTAACACTGTTGTTTATTATGTTATATTCTCCAGCATGTTAGTGTAAGTGATGAAGTTAATAAGTATGTGTTAACACTGTTGTTTATTATGTTATATTCTCAAGCATGTTAGTGTAAGTGATGAAGTTAACAAGTATGTGTTAACACTGTTGTTTATTATGTTATATTCTCAAGCATGTTAGTGTAAGTGATGAAGTTAACAAGTATGTGTTAACACTGTTGTTCATTATGTTATATTCTCCTGCATGTTAGTGTAGGTGATGAAGTTAACAAGTATGTGTTAACACTGTTGTTTATTATGTTATATTCTCCAGCATGTTAGTGTAAGTGATGAAGTTAACAAGTATGTGTTAACACTGTTGTTTATTATGTTATATTCTCCAGCATGTTAGTGTAGGTGATGAAGTTAACAAGTATGTGTTAACACTGTTGTTTATTATATTATATTCTTCTGCATGTTAATGTAAGTGATGAAGTTAACAAGTATGTGTTAACACTGTTGTTTATTATGTTATATTCTCCAGCATGTTAGTGTAAGTGATGAAGTTAACAAGTATGTGTTAACACTGTTGTTTATTATGTTATATTCTCCTGCGTGTTAATGTAAGTGATGAAGTTAACAAGTATGTGTTAACACTGTTGTTTATTATGTTATATTCTCCTGCATGTTAGTGTAAGTGATGAAGTTAACAAGTATGTGTTAACACTGTTGTTTATTATGTTATATTCTCCTGCATGTTAATGTAAGTGATGAAGTTAACAAGTATGTGTTAACACTGTTGTTTATCATGTTATATTCTCCAACTTGTTAGTGTAAGTGATGAAGTTAACAAGTATGTGTTAACACTGTTGTTTATTATGTTATATTCTCCAGCATGTTAGTGTAAGTGATGAAGTTAACAAGTATGTGTTAACACTGTTGTTTATCATGTCATATTCACCAGCATGTTAGTGTAAGTGATGAAGTTAACAAGTATGTGTTAACACTGTTGTTTATTATGTTATATTCTCCTGCATGTTAGTGTAAGTGATGAAGTTAACAAGTATGTGTTAACACTGTTGTTTATTATGTTATATTCTCCTGCATGTTAGTGTAAGTGATGAAGTTAACAAGTATGTGTTAACACTGTTGTTTATTATGTTATATTCTCCTGCATGTTAGTGTAAGTGATAAAGTTAACAAGTATGTGTTAACACTGTTGTTTATTATGTTATATTCTCCTGCATGTTAGTGTAAGTGATGAAGTTAACAAGTATGTGTTAACACTGTTGTTTATTATGTTATATTCTCCTGCATGTTAGTGTAAGTGATAAAGTTAACAAGTATGTGTTAACACTGTTGTTTATTATGTTATATTCTCCTGCATGTTAGTGTAAGTGATGAAGTTAACAAGTATGTGTTAACACTGTTGTTTATTATGTTATATTCTCCAGCATGTTAGTGTAAGTGATGAAGTTAACAAGTATGTGTTAACACTGTTGTTTATTATGTTATATTCTCCTGCATGTTAATGTAAGTGTTGAAGTTAACAAGTATGTGTTAACACTGTTGTTTATTATGTTATATTCTCCTGCATGTTAGTGTAAGTGATGAAGTTAACAAGTATGTGTTAACACTGTTGTTTATTATGTTATATTCTCCAACATGTTAGTGTAAGTGATGAAGTTAACAAGTATGTGTTAACACTGTTGTTTATTATGTTATATTCTCCTGCATGTTAGTGTAAGTGATAAAGTTAACAAGTATGTGTTAACACTGTTGTTTATTATGTTATATTCTCCAGCATGTTAGTGTAAGTGATGAAGTTAACAAGTATGTGTTAACACTGTTGTTTATTATGTTATATTCTCCAACATGTTAGTGTAAGTGATGAAGTTAACAAGTATGTGTTAACACTGTTGTTTATTATGTTATATTCTCCTGCATGTTAGTGTAAGTGATAAAGTTAACAAGTATGTGTTAACACTGTTGTTTATTATGTTATATTCTCCTGCATGTTAGTGTAAGTGATGAAGTTAACAAGTATGTGTTAACACTGTTGTTTATTATGTTATATTCTCCAGCATGTTAGTGTAAGTGATGAAGTTAACAAGTATGTGTTAACACTGTTGTTTATTATGTTATATTCTCCAGCATGTTAGTGTAAGTGATGAAGTTAACAAGTATGTGTTAACACTGTTGTTTATTATCTTATATTCTCCTGCATGTTAGTGTAAGTGATGAAGTTAACAAGTATGTGTTAACACTGTCGTTTATTATGTTATATTCTCCAGCATGTTAGTGTAAGTGATGAAGTTAACAAGTATGTGTTAACACTGTTGTTTATTATGTTATATTCACCAGCATGTTAGTGTAAGTGATGAAGTTAACAAGTATGTGTTAACACTGTTGTTTATTATGTTATATTCTCCAGCATGTTAGTGTAAGTGATGAAGTTAACAAGTATGTGTTAACACTGTTGTTTATTATGTTATATTCTCCAGCATGTTAGTGTAAGTGATGAAGTTAACAAGTATGTGTTAACACTGTTGTTTATTATCTTATATTCTCCAGCATTATATTCTCCAGCATGTTAGTGTAAGTGATGAAGTTAACAAGTATGTGTTAACACTGTTGTTTATTATGTTATATTCTCCAGCATGTTAGAGTAAGTGATGAAGTTAACAAGTATGTGTTAACACTGTTGTTTATTATGTTATATTCTCCAGCATGTTAGTGTAAGTGATGAAGTTAACAAGTATGTGTTAACACTGTTGTTTATTATGTTATATTCTCCAGCATGTTAGTGTAAGTGATGAAGTTAACAAGTATGTGTTAACACTGTTGTTTATTATGTTATATTCTCCAACATGTTAGTGTAAGTGATGAAGTTAACAAGTATGTGTTAACACTGTTGTTTATTATGTTATATTCTCCAGCATGTTAGTGTAAGTGATGAAGTTAACAAGTATGTGTTAACACTGTTGTTTATTATGTTATATTCTCCAACATGTTAGTGTAAGTGATGAAGTTAACAAGTATGTGTTAACACTGTTGTTTATTATGTTATATTCTCCAGCATGTTAGTGTAAGTGATGAAGTTAACAAGTATGTGTTAACACTGTTGTTTATTATGTTATATTCTCCAGCATGTTAGTGTAAGTGATGAAGTTAACAAGTATGTGTTAACACTGTTGTTTATTATGTTATATTCTCCAACATGTTAGTGTAAGTGATGAAGTTAACAAGTATGTGTTAACACTGTTGTTTATTATGTTATATTCTCCAGCATGTTAGTGTAAGTGATGAAGTTAACAAGTATGTGTTAACACTGTTGTTTATTATGTTATATTCTCCAGCATGTTAGTGTAAGTGATGAAGTTAACAAGTATGTGTTAACACTGTTGTTTATTATGTTATATTCTCCAGCATGTTAGTGTAAGTGATGAAGTTAACAAGTATGTGTTAACACTGTTGTTTATTATGTTATATTCTCCAGCATGTTAGTGTAAGTGATGAAGTTAACAAGTATGTGTTAACACTGTTGTTTATTATGTTATATTCTCCAGCATGTTAGTGTAAGTGATGAAGTTAACAAGTATGTGTTAACACTGTTGTTTATTATGTTATATTCTCCAGCATGTTAGTGTAAGTGATGAAGTTAACAAGTATGTGTTAACACTGTTGTTTATTATGTTATATTCTCCAGCATGTTAGTGTAAGTGATGAAGTTAACAAGTATGTGTTAACACTGTTGTTTATTATGTTATATTCTCCAGCATGTTAGTGTAAGTGATGAAGTTAACAAGTATGTGTTAACACTGTTGTTTATTATGTTATATTCTCCAGCATGTTAGTGTAAGTGATGAAGTTAACAAGTATGTGTTAACACTGTTGTTTATTATGTTATATTCTCCAGCATGTTAGTGTAAGTGATGAAGTTAACAAGTATGTGTTAACACTGTTGTTTATTATGTTATATTCTCCAGCATGTTAGTGTAAGTGATGAAGTTAACAAGTATGTGTTAACACTGTTGTTTATTATGTTATATTCTCCAGCATGTTAGTGTAAGTGATGAAGTTAACAAGTATGTGTTAACACTGTTGTTTATTATGTTATATTCTCCAGCATGTTAGTGTAAGTGATGAAGTTAACAAGTATGTGTTAACACTGTTGTTTATTATGTTATATTCTCCAGCATGTTAGTGTAAGTGATGAAGTTAACAAGTATGTGTTAACACTGTTGTTTATTATGTTATATTCTCCAGCATGTTAGTGTAAGTGATGAAGTTAACAAGTATGTGTTAACACTGTTGTTTATTATGTTATATTCTCCAGCATGTTAGTGTAAGTGATGAAGTTAACAAGTATGTGTTAACACTGTTGTTTATTATGTTATATTCTCCAGCATGTTAGTGTAAGTGATGAAGTTAACAAGTATGTGTTAACACTGTTGTTTATTATGTTATATTCTCCAGCATGTTAGTGTAAGTGATGAAGTTAACAAGTATGTGTTAACACTGTTGTTTATTATGTTATATTCTCCAGCATGTTAGTGTAAGTGATGAAGTTAACAAGTATGTGTTAACACTGTTGTTTATTATGTTATATTCTCCAGCATGTTAGTGTAAGTGATGAAGTTAACAAGTATGTGTTAACACTGTTGTTTATTATGTTATATTCTCCAGCATGTTAGTGTAAGTGATGAAGTTAACAAGTATGTGTTAACACTGTTGTTTATTATGTTATATTCTCCAGCATGTTAGTGTAAGTGATGAAGTTAACAAGTATGTGTTAACACTGTTGTTTATTATGTTATATTCTCCAGCATGTTAGTGTAAGTGATGAAGTTAACAAGTATGTGTTAACACTGTTGTTTATTATGTTATATTCTCCAGCATGTTAGTGTAAGTGATGAAGTTAACAAGTATGTGTTAACACTGTTGTTTATTATGTTATATTCTCCAGCATGTTAGTGTAAGTGATGAAGTTAACAAGTATGTGTTAACACTGTTGTTTATTATGTTATATTCTCCAGCATGTTAGTGTAAGTGATGAAGTTAACAAGTATGTGTTAACACTGTTGTTTATTATGTTATATTCTCCAGCATGTTAGTGTAAGTGATGAAGTTAACAAGTATGTGTTAACACTGTTGTTTATTATGTTATATTCTCCAGCATGTTAGTGTAAGTGATGAAGTTAACAAGTATGTGTTAACACTGTTGTTTATTATGTTATATTCTCCAGCATGTTAGTGTAAGTGATGAAGTTAACAAGTATGTGTTAACACTGTTGTTTATTATGTTATATTCTCCAGCATGTTAGTGTAAGTGATGAAGTTAACAAGTATGTGTTAACACTGTTGTTTATTATGTTATATTCTCCAGCATGTTAGTGTAAGTGATGAAGTTAACAAGTATGTGTTAACACTGTTGTTTATTATGTTATATTCTCCAGCATGTTAGTGTAAGTGATGAAGTTAACAAGTATGTGTTAACACTGTTGTTTATTATGTTATATTCTCCAGCATGTTAGTGTAAGTGATGAAGTTAACAAGTATGTGTTAACACTGTTGTTTATTATGTTATATTCTCCAGCATGTTAGTGTAAGTGATGAAGTTAACAAGTATGTGTTAACACTGTTGTTTATTATGTTATATTCTCCAGCATGTTAGTGTAAGTGATGAAGTTAACAAGTATGTGTTAACACTGTTGTTTATTATGTTATATTCTCCAGCATGTTAGTGTAAGTGATGAAGTTAACAAGTATGTGTTAACACTGTTGTTTATTATGTTATATTCTCCAGCATGTTAGTGTAAGTGATGAAGTTAACAAGTATGTGTTAACACTGTTGTTTATTATGTTATATTCTCCAGCATGTTAGTGTAAGTGATGAAGTTAACAAGTATGTGTTAACACTGTTGTTTATTATGTTATATTCTCCAGCATGTTAGTGTAAGTGATGAAGTTAACAAGTATGTGTTAACACTGTTGTTTATTATGTTATATTCTCCAGCATGTTAGTGTAAGTGATGAAGTTAACAAGTATGTGTTAACACTGTTGTTTATTATGTTATATTCTCCAGCATGTTAGTGTAAGTGATGAAGTTAACAAGTATGTGTTAACACTGTTGTTTATTATGTTATATTCTCCAGCATGTTAGTGTAAGTGATGAAGTTAACAAGTATGTGTTAACACTGTTGTTTATTATGTTATATTCTCCAGCATGTTAGTGTAAGTGATGAAGTTAACAAGTATGTGTTAACACTGTTGTAATGTTATATTCTCCCAGCATGATGTTTAAGTTGTTAACAAGTATGTGTTAACACTGTTGTTTATTATGTTATATTCTCCAGCATGTTAGTGTAAGTGATGAAGTTAACAAGTATGTGTTAACACTGTTGTTTATTATGTTATATTCTCCAGCATGTTAGTGTAAGTGATGAAGTTAACAAGTATGTGTTAACACTGTTGTTTATTATGTTATATTCTCCAGCATGTTAGTGTAAGTGATGAAGTTAACAAGTATGTGTTAACACTGTTGTTTATTATGTTATATTCTCCAGCATGTTAGTGTAAGTGATGAAGTTAACAAGTATGTGTTAACACTGTTGTTTATTATGTTATATTCTCCAGCATGTTAGTGTAAGTGATGAAGTTAACAAGTATGTGTTAACACTGTTGTTTATTATGTTATATTCTCCAGCATGTTAGTGTAAGTGATGAAGTTAACAAGTATGTGTTAACACTGTTGTTTATTATGTTATATTCTCCAGCATGTTAGTGTAAGTGATGAAGTTAACAAGTATGTGTTAACACTGTTGTTTATTATGTTATATTCTCCAGCATGTTAGTGTAAGTGATGAAGTTAACAAGTATGTGTTAACACTGTTGTTTATTATGTTATATTCTCCAGCATGTTAGTGTAAGTGATGAAGTTAACAAGTATGTGTTAACACTGTTGTTTATTATGTTATATTCTCCAGCATGTTAGTGTAAGTGATGAAGTTAACAAGTATGTGTTAACACTGTTGTTTATTATGTTATATTCTCCAGCATGTTAGTGTAAGTGATGAAGTTAACAAGTATGTGTTAACACTGTTGTTTATTATGTTATATTCTCCAGCATGTTAGTGTAAGTGATGAAGTTAACAAGTATGTGTTAACACTGTTGTTTATTATGTTATATTCTCCAGCATGTTAGTGTAAGTGATGAAGTTAACAAGTATGTGTTAACACTG
Organism: Cherax quadricarinatus; assembly: GCF_038502225.1. NCBI lineage: Eukaryota > Metazoa > Arthropoda > Malacostraca > Decapoda > Parastacidae > Cherax > Cherax quadricarinatus. The sequence goes on along the minus strand of NW_027195419.1, from coordinate 42,895 downwards.
TTGTTTATTATGTTATATTCTCCAGCATGTTAGTGTAAGTGATGAAGTTAACAAGTATGTGTTAACACTGTTGTTTATTATGTTATATTCTCCAGCATGTTAGTGTAAGTGATGAAGTTAACAAGTATGTGTTAACACTGTTGTTTATTATGTTATATTCTCCAGCATGTTAGTGTAAGTGATGAAGTTAACAAGTATGTGTTAACACTGTTGTTTATTATGTTATATTCTCCAGCATGTTAGTGTAAGTGATGAAGTTAACAAGTATGTGTTAACACTGTTGTTTATTATGTTATATTCTCCAGCATGTTAGTGTAAGTGATGAAGTTAACAAGTATGTGTTAACACTGTTGTTTATTATGTTATATTCTCCTGCATGTTAGTGTAAGTGATGAAGTTAACAAGTATGTGTTAACACTGTTGTTTATTATGTTATATTCTCCAGCATGTTAGTGTAAGTGATGAAGTTAACAAGTATGTGTTAACACTGTTGTTTATTATGTTATATTCTCCAGCATGTTAGTGTAAGTGATGAAGTTAACAAGTATGTGTTAACACTGTTGTTTATTATGTTATATTCTCCAGCATGTTAGTGTAAGTGATGAAGTTAACAAGTATGTGTTAACACTGTTGTTTATTATGTTATATTCTCCAGCATGTTAGTGTAAGTGATGAAGTTAACAAGTATGTGTTAACACTGTTGTTTATTATGTTATATTCTCCAGCATGTTAGTGTAAGTGATGAAGTTAACAAGTATGTGTTAACACTGTTGTTTATTATGTTATATTCTCCAGCATGTTAGTGTAAGTGATGAAGTTAACAAGTATGTGTTAACACTGTTGTTTATTATGTTATATTCTCCAGCATGTTAGTGTAAGTGATGAAGTTAACAAGTATGTGTTAACACTGTTGTTTATTATGTTATATTCTCCAGCATGTTAGTGTAAGTGATGAAGTTAACAAGTATGTGTTAACACTGTTGTTTATTATGTTATATTCTCCAGCATGTTAGTGTAAGTGATGAAGTTAACAAGTATGTGTTAACACTGTTGTTTATTATGTTATATTCTCCAGCATGTTAGTGTAAGTGATGAAGTTAACAAGTATGTGTTAACACTGTTGTTTATTATGTTATATTCTCCAGCATGTTAGTGTAAGTGATGAAGTTAACAAGTATGTGTTAACACTGTTGTTTATTATGTTATATTCTCCAGCATGTTAGTGTAAGTGATGAAGTTAACAAGTATGTGTTAACACTGTTGTTTATTATGTTATATTCTCCAGCATGTTAGTGTAAGTGATGAAGTTAACAAGTATGTGTTAACACTGTTGTTTATTATGTTATATTCTCCAGCATGTTAGTGTAAGTGATGAAGTTAACAAGTATGTGTTAACACTGTTGTTTATTATGTTATATTCTCCAGCATGTTAGTGTAAGTGATGAAGTTAACAAGTATGTGTTAACACTGTTGTTTATTATGTTATATTCTCCAGCATGTTAGTGTAAGTGATGAAGTTAACAAGTATGTGTTAACACTGTTGTTTATTATGTTATATTCTCCAGCATGTTAGTGTAAGTGATGAAGTTAACAAGTATGTGTTAACACTGTTGTTTATTATGTTATATTCTCCAGCATGTTAGTGTAAGTGATGAAGTTAACAAGTATGTGTTAACACTGTTGTTTATTATGTTATATTCTCCAGCATGTTAGTGTAAGTGATGAAGTTAACAAGTATGTGTTAACACTGTTGTTTATTATGTTATATTCTCCAGCATGTTAGTGTAAGTGATGAAGTTAACAAGTATGTGTTAACACTGTTGTTTATTATGTTATATTCTCCAGCATGTTAGTGTAAGTGATGAAGTTAACAAGTATGTGTTAACACTGTTGTTTATTATGTTATATTCTCCAGCATGTTAGTGTAAGTGATGAAGTTAACAAGTATGTGTTAACACTGTTGTTTATTATGTTATATTCTCCAGCATGTTAGTGTAAGTGATGAAGTTAACAAGTATGTGTTAACACTGTTGTTTATTATGTTATATTCTCCAGCATGTTAGTGTAAGTGATGAAGTTAACAAGTATGTGTTAACACTGTTGTTTATTATGTTATATTCTCCAGCATGTTAGTGTAAGTGATGAAGTTAACAAGTATGTGTTAACACTGTTGTTTATTATGTTATATTCTCCAGCATGTTAGTGTAAGTGATGAAGTTAACAAGTATGTGTTAACACTGTTGTTTATTATGTTATATTCTCCAGCATGTTAGTGTAAGTGATGAAGTTAACAAGTATGTGTTAACACTGTTGTTTATTATGTTATATTCTCCAGCATGTTAGTGTAAGTGATGAAGTTAACAAGTATGTGTTAACACTGTTGTTTATTATGTTATATTCTCCAGCATGTTAGTGTAAGTGATGAAGTTAACAAGTATGTGTTAACACTGTTGTTTATTATGTTATATTCTCCAGCATGTTAGTGTAAGTGATGAAGTTAACAAGTATGTGTTAACACTGTTGTTTATTATGTTATATTCTCCAGCATGTTAGTGTAAGTGATGAAGTTAACAAGTATGTGTTAACACTGTTGTTTATTATGTTATATTCTCCAGCATGTTAGTGTAAGTGATGAAGTTAACAAGTATGTGTTAACACTGTTGTTTATTATGTTATATTCTCCAGCATGTTAGTGTAAGTGATGAAGTTAACAAGTATGTGTTAACACTGTTGTTTATTATGTTATATTCTCCAGCATGTTAGTGTAAGTGATGAAGTTAACAAGTATGTGTTAACACTGTTGTTTATTATGTTATATTCTCCAGCATGTTAGTGTAAGTGATGAAGTTAACAAGTATGTGTTAACACTGTTGTTTATTATGTTATATTCTCCAGCATGTTAGTGTAAGTGATGAAGTTAACAAGTATGTGTTAACACTGTTGTTTATTATGTTATATTCTCCAGCATGTTAGTGTAAGTGATGAAGTTAACAAGTATGTGTTAACACTGTTGTTTATTATGTTATATTCTCCAGCATGTTAGTGTAAGTGATGAAGTTAACAAGTATGTGTTAACACTGTTGTTTATTATGTTATATTCTCCAGCATGTTAGTGTAAGTGATGAAGTTAACAAGTATGTGTTAACACTGTTGTTTATTATGTTATATTCTCCAGCATGTTAGTGTAAGTGATGAAGTTAACAAGTATGTGTTAACACTGTTGTTTATTATGTTATATTCTCCAGCATGTTAGTGTAAGTGATGAAGTTAACAAGTATGTGTTAACACTGTTGTTTATTATGTTATATTCTCCAGCATGTTAGTGTAAGTGATGAAGTTAACAAGTATGTGTTAACACTGTTGTTTATTATGTTATATTCTCCAGCATGTTAGTGTAAGTGATGAAGTTAACAAGTATGTGTTAACACTGTTGTTTATTATGTTATATTCTCCAGCATGTTAGTGTAAGTGATGAAGTTAACAAGTATGTGTTAACACTGTTGTTTATTATGTTATATTCTCCAGCATGTTAGTGTAAGTGATGAAGTTAACAAGTATGTGTTAACACTGTTGTTTATTATGTTATATTCTCCAGCATGTTAGTGTAAGTGATGAAGTTAACAAGTATGTGTTAACACTGTTGTTTATTATGTTATATTCTCCAGCATGTTAGTGTAAGTGATGAAGTTAACAAGTATGTGTTAACACTGTTGTTTATTATGTTATATTCTCCAGCATGTTAGTGTAATGATGCTTTCTTGTTTATATATTTATATTGCCAGCATGTTGATAGCAAGTAAGTTAACTCAAAGTATATTGCTTTGTTTAATATATTATATTCTACAGCATGTTAGTGTAGTGATGATTAACAAGTATTATTTATTTTATATGTTATTAGTTATATTATCATATTGTTGGTATGAAGTGATGAAATTAACAGTATGTGTGTTGCTTGTTGTTTGTTATGTTGCCTTCTCCAGCATGTTAGTGTGATGATGAATTAACAAATAATATATTGCTGCTGTTACTGACTGTGTTTATGTTCTCCAGCATGTTGGTGTAAGATGATGAGTTAACAAGTGTGATGTGACCTCATTATTATTATAACATATTCTCCAGCATGTTTAGTGTATTGATGAAGTTAACAAATTGTGTGCTTACTGTTGTTCTATTAATATTATATTCTCCTGTGTTGGTATAAATCTGATGAGAAGTTAACAAATGTATTGTAACATATTGTTTATTATAGTGATGAAGTTAACAAGTATGTGTTAACACTGTTGTTTATTATGTTATATTCTCCAGCATGTTAGTGTAAGTGATGAAGTTAACAAGTATGTGTTAACACTGTTGTTTATTATGTTATATTCTCCAGCATGTTAGTGTAAGTGATGAAGTTAACAAGTATGTGTTAACACTGTTGTTTATTATGTTATATTCTCCAGCATGTTAGTGTAAGTGATGAAGTTAACAAGTATGTGTTAACACTGTTGTTTATTATGTTATATTCTCCTGCATGTTAGTGTAAGTGATGAAGTTAACAAGTATGTGTTAACACTGTTGTTTATTATGTTATATTCTCGCATGTTAGTGTAAGTGATGAAGTTAACAAGTATGTGTTAACACTGTTGTTTATTATGTTATATTCTCCAGCATGTTAGTGTAAGTGATGAAGTTAACAAGTATGTGTTAACACTGTTGTTTATTATGTTATATTCTCCAGCATGTTAGTGTAAGTGATGAAGTTAACAAGTATGTGTTAACACTGTTGTTTATTATGTTATATTCTCCAGCATGTTAGTGTAAGTGATGAAGTTAACAAGTATGTGTTAACACTGTTGTTTATTATGTTATATTCTCCAGCATGTTAGTGTAAGTGATGAAGTTAACAAGTATGTGTTAACACTGTTGTTTATTATGTTATATTCTCCAGCATGTTAGTGTAAGTGATGAAGTTAACAAGTATGTGTTAACACTGTTGTTTATTATGTTATATTCTCCAGCATGTTAGTGTAAGTGATGAAGTTAACAAGTATGTGTTAACACTGTTGTTTATTATGTTATATTCTCCAGCATGTTAGTGTAAGTGATGAAGTTAACAAGTATGTGTTAACACTGTTGTTTATTATGTTATATTCTCCAGCATGTTAGTGTAAGTGATGAAGTTAACAAGTATGTGTTAACACTGTTGTTTATTATGTTATATTCTCCAGCATGTTAGTGTAAGTGATGAAGTTAACAAGTATGTGTTAACACTGTTGTTTATTATGTTATATTCTCCAGCATGTTAGTGTAAGTGATGAAGTTAACAAGTATGTGTTAACACTGTTGTTTATTATGTTATATTCTCCAGCATGTTAGTGTAAGTGATGAAGTTAACAAGTATGTGTTAACACTGTTGTTTATTATGTTATATTCTCCAGCATGTTAGTGTAAGTGATGAAGTTAACAAGTATGTGTTAACACTGTTGTTTATTATGTTATATTCTCCAGCATGTTAGTGTAAGTGATGAAGTTAACAAGTATGTGTTAACACTGTTGTTTATTATGTTATATTCTCCAGCATGTTAGTGTAAGTGATGAAGTTAACAAGTATGTGTTAACACTGTTGTTTATTATGTTATATTCTCCAGCATGTTAGTGTAAGTGATGAAGTTAACAAGTATGTGTTAACACTGTTGTTTATTATGTTATATTCTCCAGCATGTTAGTGTAAGTGATGAAGTTAACAAGTATGTGTTAACACTGTTGTTTATTATGTTATATTCTCCAGCATGTTAGTGTAAGTGATGAAGTTAACAAGTATGTGTTAACACTGTTGTTTATTATGTTATATTCTCCAGCATGTTAGTGTAAGTGATGAAGTTAACAAGTATGTGTTAACACTGTTGTTTATTATGTTATATTCTCCAGCATGTTAGTGTAAGTGATGAAGTTAACAAGTATGTGTTAACACTGTTGTTTATTATGTTATATTCTCCAGCATGTTAGTGTAAGTGATGAAGTTAACAAGTATGTGTTAACACTGTTGTTTATTATGTTATATTCTCCAGCATGTTAGTGTAAGTGATGAAGTTAACAAGTATGTGTTAACACTGTTGTTTATTATGTTATATTCTCCAGCATGTTAGTGTAAGTGATGAAGTTAACAAGTATGTGTTAACACTGTTGTTTATTATGTTATATTCTCCAGCATGTTAGTGTAAGTGATGAAGTTAACAAGTATGTGTTAACACTGTTGTTTATTATGTTATATTCTCCAGCATGTTAGTGTAAGTGATGAAGTTAACAAGTATGTGTTAACACTGTTGTTTATTATGTTATATTCTCCAGCATGTTAGTGTAAGTGATGAAGTTAACAAGTATGTGTTAACACTGTTGTTTATTATGTTATATTCTCCAGCATGTTAGTGTAAGTGATGAAGTTAACAAGTATGTGTTAACACTGTTGTTTATTATGTTATATTCTCCAGCATGTTAGTGTAAGTGATGAAGTTAACAAGTATGTGTTAACACTGTTGTTTATTATGTTATATTCTCCAGCATGTTAGTGTAAGTGATGAAGTTAACAAGTATGTGTTAACACTGTTGTTTATTATGTTATATTCTCCAGCATGTTAGTGTAAGTGATGAAGTTAACAAGTATGTGTTAACACTGTTGTTTATTATGTTATATTCTCCAGCATGTTAGTGTAAGTGATGAAGTTAACAAGTATGTGTTAACACTGTTGTTTATTATGTTATATTCTCCAGCATGTTAGTGTAAGTGATGAAGTTAACAAGTATGTGTTAACACTGTTGTTTATTATGTTATATTCTCCAGCATGTTAGTGTAAGTGATGAAGTTAACAAGTATGTGTTAACACTGTTGTTTATTATGTTATATTCTCCAGCATGTTAGTGTAAGTGATGAAGTTAACAAGTATGTGTTAACACTGTTGTTTATTATGTTATATTCTCCAGCATGTTAGTGTAAGTGATGAAGTTAACAAGTATGTGTTAACACTGTTGTTTATTATGTTATATTCTCCAGCATGTTAGTGTAAGTGATGAAGTTAACAAGTATGTGTTAACACTGTTGTTTATTATGTTATATTCTCCAGCATGTTAGTGTAAGTGATGAAGTTAACAAGTATGTGTTAACACTGTTGTTTATTATGTTATATTCTCCAGCATGTTAGTGTAAGTGATGAAGTTAACAAGTATGTGTTAACACTGTTGTTTATTATGTTATATTCTCCAGCATGTTAGTGTAAGTGATGAAGTTAACAAGTATGTGTTAACACTGTTGTTTATTATGTTATATTCTCCAGCATGTTAGTGTAAGTGATGAAGTTAACAAGTATGTGTTAACACTGTTGTTTATTATGTTATATTCTCCAGCATGTTAGTGTAAGTGATGAAGTTAACAAGTATGTGTTAACACTGTTGTTTATTATGTTATATTCTCCAGCATGTTAGTGTAAGTGATGAAGTTAACAAGTATGTGTTAACACTGTTGTTTATTATGTTATATTCTCCAGCATGTTAGTGTAAGTGATGAAGTTAACAAGTATGTGTTAACACTGTTGTTTATTATGTTATATTCTCCAGCATGTTAGTGTAAGTGATGAAGTTAACAAGTATGTGTTAACACTGTTGTTTATTATGTTATATTCTCCAGCATGTTAGTGTAAGTGATGAAGTTAACAAGTATGTGTTAACACTGTTGTTTATTATGTTATATTCTCCAGCATGTTAGTGTAAGTGATGAAGTTAACAAGTATGTGTTAACACTGTTGTTTATTATGTTATATTCTCCAGCATGTTAGTGTAAGTGATGAAGTTAACAAGTATGTGTTAACACTGTTGTTTATTATGTTATATTCTCCAGCATGTTAGTGTAAGTGATGAAGTTAACAAGTATGTGTTAACACTGTTGTTTATTATGTTATATTCTCCAGCATGTTAGTGTAAGTGATGAAGTTAACAAGTATGTGTTAACACTGTTGTTTATTATGTTATATTCTCCAGCATGTTAGTGTAAGTGATGAAGTTAACAAGTATGTGTTAACACTGTTGTTTATTATGTTATATTCTCCAGCATGTTAGTGTAAGTGATGAAGTTAACAAGTATGTGTTAACACTGTTGTTTATTATGTTATATTCTCCAGCATGTTAGTGTAAGTGATGAAGTTAACAAGTATGTGTTAACACTGTTGTTTATTATGTTATATTCTCCAGCATGTTAGTGTAAGTGATGAAGTTAACAAGTATGTGTTAACACTGTTGTTTATTATGTTATATTCTCCAGCATGTTAGTGTAAGTGATGAAGTTAACAAGTATGTGTTAACACTGTTGTTTATTATGTTATATTCTCCAGCATGTTAGTGTAAGTGATGAAGTTAACAAGTATGTGTTAACACTGTTGTTTATTATGTTATATTCTCCAGCATGTTAGTGTAAGTGATGAAGTTAACAAGTATGTGTTAACACTGTTGTTTATTATGTTATATTCTCCAGCATGTTAGTGTAAGTGATGAAGTTAACAAGTATGTGTTAACACTGTTGTTTATTATGTTATATTCTCCAGCATGTTAGTGTAAGTGATGAAGTTAACAAGTATGTGTTAACACTGTTGTTTATTATGTTATATTCTCCAGCATGTTAGTGTAAGTGATGAAGTTAACAAGTATGTGTTAACACTGTTGTTTATTATGTTATATTCTCCAGCATGTTAGTGTAAGTGATGAAGTTAACAAGTATGTGTTAACACTGTTGTTTATTATGTTATATTCTCCAGCATGTTAGTGTAAGTGATGAAGTTAACAAGTATGTGTTAACACTGTTGTTTATTATGTTATATTCTCCAGCATGTTAGTGTAAGTGATGAAGTTAACAAGTATGTGTTAACACTGTTGTTTATTATGTTATATTCTCCAGCATGTTAGTGTAAGTGATGAAGTTAACAAGTATGTGTTAACACTGTTGTTTATTATGTTATATTCTCCAGCATGTTAGTGTAAGTGATGAAGTTAACAAGTATGTGTTAACACTGTTGTTTATTATGTTATATTCTCCAGCATGTTAGTGTAAGTGATGAAGTTAACAAGTATGTGTTAACACTGTTGTTTATTATGTTATATTCTCCAGCATGTTAGTGTAAGTGATGAAGTTAACAAGTATGTGTTAACACTGTTGTTTATTATGTTATATTCTCCAGCATGTTAGTGTAAGTGATGAAGTTAACAAGTATGTGTTAACACTGTTGTTTATTATGTTATATTCTCCAGCATGTTAGTGTAAGTGATGAAGTTAACAAGTATGTGTTAACACTGTTGTTTATTATGTTATATTCTCCAGCATGTTAGTGTAAGTGATGAAGTTAACAAGTATGTGTTAACACTGTTGTTTATTATGTTATATTCTCCAGCATGTTAGTGTAAGTGATGAAGTTAACAAGTATGTGTTAACACTGTTGTTTATTATGTTATATTCTCCAGCATGTTAGTGTAAGTGATGAAGTTAACAAGTATGTGTTAACACTGTTGTTTATTATGTTATATTCTCCAGCATGTTAGTGTAAGTGATGAAGTTAACAAGTATGTGTTAACACTGTTGTTTATTATGTTATATTCTCCAGCATGTTAGTGTAAGTGATGAAGTTAACAAGTATGTGTTAACACTGTTGTTTATTATGTTATATTCTCCAGCATGTTAGTGTAAGTGATGAAGTTAACAAGTATGTGTTAACACTGTTGTTTATTATGTTATATTCTCCAGCATGTTAGTGTAAGTGATGAAGTTAACAAGTATGTGTTAACACTGTTGTTTATTATGTTATATTCTCCAGCATGTTAGTGTAAGTGATGAAGTTAACAAGTATGTGTTAACACTGTTGTTTATTATGTTATATTCTCCAGCATGTTAGTGTAAGTGATGAAGTTAACAAGTATGTGTTAACACTGTTGTTTATTATGTTATATTCTCCAGCATGTTAGTGTAAGTGATGAAGTTAACAAGTATGTGTTAACACTGTTGTTTATTATGTTATATTCTCCAGCATGTTAGTGTAAGTGATGAAGTTAACAAGTATGTGTTAACACTGTTGTTTATTATGTTATATTCTCCAGCATGTTAGTGTAAGTGATGAAGTTAACAAGTATGTGTTAACACTGTTGTTTATTATGTTATATTCTCCAGCATGTTAGTGTAAGTGATGAAGTTAACAAGTATGTGTTAACACTGTTGTTTATTATGTTATATTCTCCAGCATGTTAGTGTAAGTGATGAAGTTAACAAGTATGTGTTAACACTGTTGTTTATTATGTTATATTCTCCAGCATGTTAGTGTAAGTGATGAAGTTAACAAGTATGTGTTAACACTGTTGTTTATTATGTTATATTCTCCAGCATGTTAGTGTAAGTGATGAAGTTAACAAGTATGTGTTAACACTGTTGTTTATTATGTTATATTCTCCAGCATGTTAGTGTAAGTGATGAAGTTAACAAGTATGTGTTAACACTGTTGTTTATTATGTTATATTCTCCAGCATGTTAGTGTAAGTGATGAAGTTAACAAGTATGTGTTAACACTGTTGTTTATTATGTTATATTCTCCAGCATGTTAGTGTAAGTGATGAAGTTAACAAGTATGTGTTAACACTGTTGTTTATTATGTTATATTCTCCAGCATGTTAGTGTAAGTGATGAAGTTAACAAGTATGTGTTAACACTGTTGTTTATTATGTTATATTCTCCAGCATGTTAGTGTAAGTGATGAAGTTAACAAGTATGTGTTAACACTGTTGTTTATTATGTTATATTCTCCAGCATGTTAGTGTAAGTGATGAAGTTAACAAGTATGTGTTAACACTGTTGTTTATTATGTTATATTCTCCAGCATGTTAGTGTAAGTGATGAAGTTAACAAGTATGTGTTAACACTGTTGTTTATTATGTTATATTCTCCAGCATGTTAGTGTAAGTGATGAAGTTAACAAGTATGTGTTAACACTGTTGTTTATTATGTTATATTCTCCAGCATGTTAGTGTAAGTGATGAAGTTAACAAGTATGTGTTAACACTGTTGTTTATTATGTTATATTCTCCAGCATGTTAGTGTAAGTGATGAAGTTAACAAGTATGTGTTAACACTGTTGTTTATTATGTTATATTCTCCAGCATGTTAGTGTAAGTGATGAAGTTAACAAGTATGTGTTAACACTGTTGTTTATTATGTTATATTCTCCAGCATGTTAGTGTAAGTGATGAAGTTAACAAGTATGTGTTAACACTGTTGTTTATTATGTTATATTCTCCAGCATGTTAGTGTAAGTGATGAAGTTAACAAGTATGTGTTAACACTGTTGTTTATTATGTTATATTCTCCAGCATGTTAGTGTAAGTGATGAAGTTAACAAGTATGTGTTAACACTGTTGTTTATTATGTTATATTCTCCTGCATGTTAGTGTAAGTGATGAAGTTAACAAGTATGTGTTAACACTGTTGTTTATTATGTTATATTCTCCAGCATGTTAGTGTAAGTGATGAAGTTAACAAGTATGTGTTAACACTGTTGTTTATTATGTTATATTCTCCAGCATGTTAGTGTAAGTGATGAAGTTAACAAGTATGTGTTAACACTGTTGTTTATTATGTTATATTCTCCAGCATGTTAGTGTAAGTGATGAAGTTAACAAGTATGTGTTAACACTGTTGTTTATTATGTTATATTCTCCAGCATGTTAGTGTAAGTGATGAAGTTAACAAGTATGTGTTAACACTGTTGTTTATTATGTTATATTCTCCAGCATGTTAGTGTAAGTGATGAAGTTAACAAGTATGTGTTAACACTGTTGTTTATTATGTTATATTCTCCAGCATGTTAGTGTAAGTGATGAAGTTAACAAGTATGTGTTAACACTGTTGTTTATTATGTTATATTCTCCAGCATGTTAGTGTAAGTGATGAAGTTAACAAGTATGTGTTAACACTGTTGTTTATTATGTTATATTCTCCAGCATGTTAGTGTAAGTGATGAAGTTAACAAGTATGTGTTAACACTGTTGTTTATTATGTTATATTCTCCAGCATGTTAGTGTAAGTGATGAAGTTAACAAGTATGTGTTAACACTGTTGTTTATTATGTTATATTCTCCAGCATGTTAGTGTAAGTGATGAAGTTAACAAGTATGTGTTAACACTGTTGTTTATTATGTTATATTCTCCAGCATGTTAGTGTAAGTGATGAAGTTAACAAGTATGTGTTAACACTGTTGTTTATTATGTTATATTCTCCAGCATGTTAGTGTAAGTGATGAAGTTAACAAGTATGTGTTAACACTGTTGTTTATTATGTTATATTCTCCAGCATGTTAGTGTAAGTGATGAAGTTAACAAGTATGTGTTAACACTGTTGTTTATTATGTTATATTCTCCAGCATGTTAGTGTAAGTGATGAAGTTAACAAGTATGTGTTAACACTGTTGTTTATTATGTTATATTCTCCAGCATGTTAGTGTAAGTGATGAAGTTAACAAGTATGTGTTAACACTGTTGTTTATTATGTTATATTCTCCAGCATGTTAGTGTAAGTGATGAAGTTAACAAGTATGTGTTAACACTGTTGTTTATTATGTTATATTCTCCAGCATGTTAGTGTAAGTGATGAAGTTAACAAGTATGTGTTAACACTGTTGTTTATTATGTTATATTCTCCAGCATGTTAGTGTAAGTGATGAAGTTAACAAGTATGTGTTAACACTGTTGTTTATTATGTTATATTCTCCAGCATGTTAGTGTAAGTGATGAAGTTAACAAGTATGTGTTAACACTGTTGTTTATTATGTTATATTCTCCAGCATGTTAGTGTAAGTGATGAAGTTAACAAGTATGTGTTAACACTGTTGTTTATTATGTTATATTCTCCAGCATGTTAGTGTAAGTGATGAAGTTAACAAGTATGTGTTAACACTGTTGTTTATTATGTTATATTCTCCAGCATGTTAGTGTAAGTGATGAAGTTAACAAGTATGTGTTAACACTGTTGTTTATTATGTTATATTCTCCAGCATGTTAGTGTAAGTGATGAAGTTAACAAGTATGTGTTAACACTGTTGTTTATTATGTTATATTCTCCAGCATGTTAGTGTAAGTGATGAAGTTAACAAGTATGTGTTAACACTGTTGTTTATTATGTTATATTCTCCAGCATGTTAGTGTAAGTGATGAAGTTAACAAGTATGTGTTAACACTGTTGTTTATTATGTTATATTCTCCAGCATGTTAGTGTAAGTGATGAAGTTAACAAGTATGTGTTAACACTGTTGTTTATTATGTTATATTCTCCAGCATGTTAGTGTAAGTGATGAAGTTAACAAGTATGTGTTAACACTGTTGTTTATTATGTTATATTCTCCAGCATGTTAGTGTAAGTGATGAAGTTAACAAGTATGTGTTAACACTGTTGTTTATTATGTTATATTCTCCAGCATGTTAGTGTAAGTGATGAAGTTAACAAGTATGTGTTAACACTGTTGTTTATTATGTTATATTCTCCAGCATGTTAGTGTAAGTGATGAAGTTAACAAGTATGTGTTAACACTGTTGTTTATTATGTTATATTCTCCAGCATGTTAGTGTAAGTGATGAAGTTAACAAGTATGTGTTAACACTGTTGTTTATTATGTTATATTCTCCAGCATGTTAGTGTAAGTGATGAAGTTAACAAGTATGTGTTAACACTGTTGTTTATTATGTTATATTCTCCTGCATGTTAGTGTAAGTGATGAAGTTAACAAGTATGTGTTAACACTGTTGTTTATTATGTTATATTCTCCAGCATGTTAGTGTAAGTGATGAAGTTAACAAGTATGTGTTAACACTGTTGTTTATTATGTTATATTCTCCAGCATGTTAGTGTAAGTGATGAAGTTAACAAGTATGTGTTAACACTGTTGTTTATTATGTTATATTCTCCAACATGTTAGTGTAAGTGATGAAGTTAACAAGTATGTGTTAACACTGTTGTTTATTATGTTATATTCTCCAGCATGTTAGTGTAAGTGATGAAGTTAACAAGTATGTGTTAACACTGTTGTTTATTATGTTATATTCTCCAGCATTTTAGTGTAAGTGATGAAGTTAACAAGTATGTGTTAACACTGTTGTTTATTATGTTATATTCTCCAGCATGTTAGTGTAAGTGATGAAGTTAACAAGTATGTGTTAACACTGTTGTTTATTATGTTATATTCTCCTGCATGTTAATGTAAGTGATGAAGTTAACAAGTATGTGTTAACACTGTTGTTTATTATGTTATATTCTCCTGCATGTTAGTGTAAGTGATGAAGTTAACAAGTATGTGTTAACACTGTTGTTTATTATGTTATATTCTCCTGCATGTTAGTGTAAGTGATGAAGTTAACAAGTATGTGTTAACACTGTTGTTTATTATGTTATATTCTCCTGCATGTTAGTGTAAGTGATGAAGTTAACAAGTATGTGTTAACACTGTTGTTTATTATGTTATATTCTCCAGCATGTTAGTGTAAGTGATGAAGTTAACAAGTATGTGTTAACACTGTTGTTTATTATGTTATATTCTCCTGCATGTTAGTGTAAGTGATGAAGTTAACAAGTATGTGTTAACACTGTTGTTTATTATGTTATATTCTCCAGCATGTTAGTGTAAGTGATGAAGTTAACAAGTATGTGTTAACACTGTTGTTTATTATGTTATATTCTCCAGCATGTTAGTGTAAGTGATGAAGTTAACAAGTATGTGTTAACACTGTTGTTTATTATGTTATATTCTCCAGCATGTTAGTGTAAGTGATGAAGTTAACAAGTATGTGTTAACACTGTTGTTTATTATGTTATATTCTCCAGCATGTTAGTGTAAGTGATGAAGTTAACAAGTATGTGTTAACACTGTTGTTTATTATGTTATATTCTCCTGCATGTTAGTGTAAGTGATGAAGTTAACAAGTATGTGTTAACACTGTTGTTTATTATGTTATATTCTCCTGCATGTTAGTGTAAGTGATGAAGTTAACAAGTATGTGTTAACACTGTTGTTTATTATGTTATATTCTCCTGCATGTTAGTGTAAGTGATGAAGTTAACAAGTATGTGTTAACACTGTTGTTTATTATGTTATATTCTCCAGCATGTTAGTGTAAGTGATGAAGTTAACAAGTATGTGTTAACACTGTTGTTTATTATGTTATATTCTCCAGCATGTTAGTGTAAGTGATGAAGTTAACAAGTATGTGTTAACACTGTTGTTTATTATGTTATATTCTCCAGCATGTTAGTGTAAGTGATGAAGTTAACAAGTATGTGTTAACACTGTTGTTTATTATGTTATATTCTCCTGCATGTTAGTGTAAGTGATGAAGTTAACAAGTATGTGTTAACACTGTTGTTTATTATGTTATATTCTCCTGCATGTTAGTGTAAGTGATGAAGTTAACAAGTATGTGTTAACACTGTTGTTTATTATGTTATATTCTCCTGCATGTTAGTGTAAGTGATGAAGTTAACAAGTATGTGTTAACACTGTTGTTTATTATGTTATATTCTCCAGCATTTTAGTGTAAGTGATGAAGTTAACAAGTATGTGTTAACACTGTTGTTTATTATGTTATATTCTCCAGCATTTTAGTGTAAGTGATGAAGTTAACAAGTATGTGTTAACACTGTTGTTTATTATGTTATATTCTCCAGCATGTTAGTGTAAGTGATGAAGTTAACAAGTATGTGTTAACACTGTTGTTTATTATGTTATATTCTCCAGCATGTTAGTGTAAGTGATGAAGTTAACAAGTATGTGTTAACACTGTTGTTTATTATGTTATATTCTCCAGCATTTTAGTGTAAGTGATGAAGTTAACAAGTATGTGTTAACACTGTTGTTTATTATGTTATATTCTCCAGCATTTTAGTGTAAGTGATGAAGTTAACAAGTATGTGTTAACACTGTTGTTTATTATGTTATATTCTCCAGCATGTTAGTGTAAGTGATGAAGTTAACAAGTATGTGTTAACACTGTTGTTTATTATGTTATATTCTCCAGCATGTTAGTGTAAGTGATGAAGTTAACAAGTATGTGTTAACACTGTTGTTTATTATGTTATATTCTCCAGCATGTTAGTGTAAGTGATGAAGTTAACAAGTATGTGTTAACACTGTTGTTTATTATGTTATATTCTCCAGCATGTTAGTGTAAGTGATGCAGCCAGCAAGAATGTTCTCTAAAATTTATAAGATTTTTCTCATAAGAATAATTATTTCAGTTATTGGTTCTTTCAATTAAAAACTTTCAGAAAACAATAGAAAATAGAGATGTGCTGATATGCATTGTTCAAAAATACTGACTGAATTAATAATTTGAATGAAAAAGTGATTTATAGATTGTTATCATGGGACTCCCATGATTATTTTATCTCTTATGGACCTAGTTACAATGTTACTGGACTCCAAGAATTGTTATCTTTACTTTAATGGATCTTGTTGCAATAGGGAATCTATTGGGATTTGGTTTGATTAATTAACCCTTTCTGTAACGTTGTCACTTCCAATCTCTGCCTGTTTCATGTGTGCTTCGAAGTAGAAGTGAGTTATCAGAGTTAACATATCACGAGAACTTTCAAGGTGCTGTTGTACCTGACCACAGAAGTTACCAGCTAAAACGTAGTTAACACAACACAACACAAAATGAACATTGAGGTTTAAACCAGATGTTAGTTTTCTGATTTACCACGTTTTTCCCTCACTAATATTATGTACAATTATTTACACTACAATTGGTTTTATAAATGCCATTAAGAGTAGGCAAGTAGGTGCACACACGTGTGTGTCAGGGCTCAGTTTCTATAAGTGTTAACAGTGGTATATAAAAGAGAAAAAACGGTGGAAAAGAAACAGAGAGACCGTGAATTCCTAATCAACCGACTGTGATCAGCACCTCCGTGATCCTTGCATTCTTTAAGTGGAAACTAAACAAAATATTGGAAGTGTCAAGGACCCAGACTAAGCCTAGTGTTGTTGAGAAACAGCAAGTGTTGCCGTTCATGGAAACTACTAAGTTGTATTACTGTTGAGTGACTATGGAAAACCGTGGACTACCGTAGTGAAGGCAGTAGTCTAGCTAGATGTTACGCAGAAATGTGGGATAGCTGGGGGCTTGAGCCTGGTCTAAGGGCAAAGGTAAAAGTTACACACATCTCAAGCCCAAACCGGCCACCCCGGGCTATCCCAGTTAAAAACAGAAAGCGCTAAACCAGTATGTGTTACTTCAAGGGGTTGGTTAACAGAGGGTTAGGCAAAAATCCCAATTAGGAAAATATATCTATTTAATCACCATAACATAAAAACCTTAATTCTACACTCCCAAATGAAGGTACACACAGCTGGCTGGAGGTTCAGCCACCATAACACTAGGCTTCGTCAGCGTCAGGCCGTCATGACACCACAAACCTCTTTTCTTACTTCATCACTCATCCCACAGCACCCTGACCATGTCAGTGCCTGGGTTAACATACAGGTAAGCCATATGAAAGCCTATGGCTTGAATTGGATAAACAGAATGAGTGTATTATTGCAAACTTAACTTAAAATATACAGCATCTCCGACGCCAGCTTCTACCGCCATCCTAACGTCACGTGACCTCCTCCCCCACGCTTACTCTGCGTACCCAAACATCCTTGGAAAATAAATCACTAACTCCATTCTTTATAATTATAGTTAGAGTACTTTACAGTACCTCCAAAAGCACATTATGAATTATAAAATTATTCCTTACAACTACAATATTCATATTATTATGGCACACTTCCCCACTAATATGTACATACGATGTCATGGAGAACCCTGCATAACACCCCCACCCCCAGACCATAGGTCTCACTCTGCTAGCGAGGTCCCAATGGACACCGCTAGGCAAAAAGAAAAAAAAAGAAAATAAGCCCCACATTAAGGTCTGAGGCAACTGGCAAAATGATAACTGGGGAATGACCACCATACAATCACGGTCTTTTGGTACTACAAATATGCAATATTTACAAACTGAGGTACTAGAGTGCAGACATATGAAACTCGTCGAACATAAAAGTGATCAAGTTCTATGCCCAACGAGCTCACAGGCACACTCTTAGACAGCTGTTTTAGGAAAAGGCACCATTACAACACAGCGCTGGCCAGGCGCTGGCGTTGATGCATTTTACCTAAATTACATCAAGCAAACTTATAAACAAGCAAGTAAACTTTGTACAAAAGTGCCCCTGAGGAATGCCATTTAATGAAGTAACACCAAAGTTCAGTATGTTGCAAGGCAGACCAAACTGTAGGTGCCACCAAAAAAAACTTTTAAACAGTAAGTACATTTTCCAGGAGTTCAAAGAAAAGAAAAACATATGTTACATGTTAAATTCTACGGAGAACACAACATCACATTATCACTCCCATCTCACAGCAATCTTTAGTAAACAAAACTGGTTCCCCATGACACACCTCTGCGAGAATCAGGAGAGCACAGGAGAGGGGAAAATATCAGGCCCCTAAAAACAACGGGCGGATAGGCACATAAATCTTGTTGGCGGGACTGCGGCCGTAAAACCCTGGAGTCATCACTGAAGACCCCGAAAAGGTGGACCTCCCAGGCTGCAACCTACATGTCATTCCAAGGACCCTGGAGTCACCCCAGTGGTGATCCAAAAAGGAAAAATTGAAAAAGAGTCCTGGAGAACCAAAACACCTCGGATCAAAAAATATGACCCAAACAGTGGAGGGCATCACCGCCAGCCCCACATTCACTAAAACATTAGGTCCAACAGTCCCTATACCAACATAAAACAGAGGCAAGGCATTCCAGCCAACACCTAAAAAACGTAGCATACCTTACCTAGGCATGGTCTTTGATGTGTCTACCCCCCTAAATACACACACACTAGGGAATCCTGATACCTCCAGCTCCAGCTCAACCTGCCCTTCTCCTTTGGGTGGCCCAGAGTTCCATCTACTCGTCTACCGCAAACCACTGCAAAATAAGAATAGATAAGTGATCTATACACTACATTGTGCACTTTAAACACGAGACAAGGCATCAGCAACCACATTCTCCGCTCTCTTCACATAACAAATCACCAGATTAAGAGGTTGGAGAAATAAGGCCCACCTCGTAAGTCTCTGATTGTGGTTCCTCATTAAGTGAAGGAAACGTAAGGGATTATGGTCACTATACACAGTTATAGGGTGAACTGATTTAGATATGTGCACCTGTATATGTTGCACTGCCAACACTAAAGCAAAAACCTCCTTTTCTATGGAGGTATAACTTCTTTGGTGCCTGCTACTTTGTGCTGAGAAGCAGCCGAGTGGCATTACTTCTGCTCTACCCTGCAACAAGACTGACCCAACCTCTGTATCATTTTGCAAAACCCGGGGAGGGTAACTCAGGATTACACATAAAAGATCTTGAGGGTTAATGGCATACAAAAGGTACATGGACAGAGATATTAAAGTTACAAATACGGGTGTGTCCTTGGTACACATGGTCGTGGGAAGCAGATGACGCACCCACTGTTCATTCACACAATTTGCATGTAGTTCATAAAGAGGAGACAAAACCTTATTTTTTAACTGTACCTGGCGGCAGTCAGTGCACGTTTTCAAGGTATCACCTAGTGTGAGACCAGTAAAAAACAACGTCCACCGACTCTCGCTGGATACAAACACAGTCTCTAGAAATAAACACTTCACTTCCTTCAAGGAACCTATTTCACCCCAGCTTACATCATGCCAGACCTGCTGACATTTCACAAAATCGGAAACCTCTACCTCATGGGGTTTAACATGGCCCCATTTTTCAGCATCCCAAAACTCTTTCACTAAGGTGCACCACGGCTGAGCCAACACTTCAGCCAGTCTTTCAGAAGATCCAAATCTTCCACAATCTCTTACAATTTTCCTGCTTACATTATCTTTCTCAGGGACTTTATCCATCATCATTTTGAAGGCACCACACAGTTCCATCACAGCCTTCCCAGGACCCAGTTCCAATGCCAATCCCATCTCTCCAGCTTCCAGAATGTGTAGCACCACCTCATAATCCCACGTCATCCTGGGCGGACTGGCAGACTGGTGCACTAGTGCCAACGACCTCATCGTAGCCAAGAATTTTCTGAAACCGAGAAAAAATACCGCTGGGGAAACATCACCATCCTCACATAGCACATGACTTAATGATTCCAGAGTGCTTCCCCACACGGTAATGAAAGGGAGGGGAATTCCCTCCTCCCAGTCCTGGTACTGGTGAAAACAAATATGCATTGCTCTGAGAGACTGGGACAACCATGGAGCTTTTCTTTGACTCCTAGGATGATATACATTTGTAAATTTAACCTCAAGTAGGCCTCTCAAAACTACATGACATTTCATAAAATATGACGTCTGGGTGATTTGTGCAAAGCCTAAGAGACAAAAATGTTTCACCAGAAATCTCAAAACCACACACACAAAATTATTCAGAAAGGGTACAGACTCTGGTAACCTGTTAGAAAAGGAATTTATTAATAAACACTGATTATTTAGCTCTCCCGTCTTAACACTGAAATGCCATTCCTTCAGAATCTGTAAAAAATACTGACAAAGACACTTTAATAGTTCTGCCGCGTCCACGTAAGCACAGGTCCTCTTAAAAAGAGTCTTGCTCATTTGATCAACTCTGCAAAATAAACACTTGGTAAATTTGGGAACCACATCCTCCGCGACAACTGATAAATGAATAGCGTTCCGGAGGTCACAACCTTCCCGGGCCTCACTCAGCTGCTGCAGAGTCAGGGGATTTTTTCCCACATCAGCACCAAGACCACTTCTCCAACCGAGTTCCGGTTGAGCCGGTTCATCACTGCTCAGAGTCTCCTGCAGGTCAGACTCAATGAACAGGCTCCCCATGCCCAAACCATCACCACAGTGTGCAGAAGGGTCACAGTGAGGCACAGCTCCTACCTTGTTCCCCTGTTTAGTCCGAAAGCACATTGAAAAATTTTCAGGTACCGTTGCTCCAATTGGGTCATTACCACCTTGTAAAGCAGGGTCCTGCAAAACCAAACATTCCTCACTTTTGAGGAGTCCCACAACATTGTTGCCTACTAGAAGGTCAACTCCTGCAAAAGGTACATCTTCTGCAATACCTACAGGTAGGTACCCAGACTGGTACTCAGACTCTATCCATAACCTGTGCACTGGAGTCCTGACAGGGACTCCAGTTATCCCTTTAAGAAAAATGTCCAATCCGGTGTAGGTGTCATCCGACACTGGCAATACACCCCTGCGAAGCAAGGTGTATGTGCTACAAGTGTCCCTCAAAGACATAACACCCGTAACCCCACCTTCATTTTGGTGTAAGGCCACAGTAGACTTACTTGAATAGACCTTCATCCGAGGGTCTAAGACAGCTGGTCTTCTTTGGATACCTTGAGGCAAAACTGCAATGCAAGCCACATCATGTGTAATCGGTGTATTTACTGGAGAAGCATCTGTCGCAGCCTGGTCCCTAAGCATCTTTCGACAATATGGCTGCAGGTGGCCCTGTTTATTGCAATATGTACAGTGATAAGGTTTAAAGGCCCCCTGCCCATCTGACCTAGGTTGGATCCCTTGGTTCTGGGGAACTGGGCTCGTCCCACCTGTTCCTTGTAGTCCTGGACCTGTGACAGCTGACTTAAAACCTCCTCGAGTGGGTACTGGAAAATTAGGGTTATTAAAACTCTTGTGGTTATTAGGCTGATAAATGGGTGGCTTAAACTTCTGAAATTTCTTATTCCTATTTGTGGGTGGAGAAAACTTACCACTATTAGTATGTGGGGTGTGGTAACTACTACCAAATTTTTGGTTAGCTAAAAATCTGTCACCCAGCTCTAAAGCATTATTAAAATCATCAAGATCCTTCTCCTCAAGATATGCCTTAAGGTCAGGAGGAACATTTCTCAAAAGATCCTCTAACAAAATTAAGGTAATTACACCTTCATAATTGCCTACCACCCCCTTTGAGCGACACCACCTATTTAGAAGTGACATCTTCTCCTTACCATATTCCACCAAAGACTGCCCTGACTGAAACTTTAGTCCTCTGAATTTCTGCCTGTACCTTTCCGGCAACATTTGATAAGCCAGTAAAACTACCTCTTTTAGCTTATGATAATCAGAAAAAGCAGATCCTTCTAAAGAACTAATAGCCTGTAACCCTTTACCAACTAATTGGGTTCTTGCTAATGTCGCCCATTCCTTTTCCGGCCAACCTTGGGATTTGGCCGTACTTTCAAATAACAGAAAAAACTGGTCTGGGTCTTTCTCTAGGAATTTGGGCACAAATTTTATGGCTTTATCCAAATGAAAAACATCTACCCTCCTGTCTGTGTCTGGGTGAGAAGCAAGCTGCCTCTCTTTAGCTCTTTCTTGAGCCCTAAGCTCCTCTAAGGCTCTCTGTTCCTGGATCTTTGTATGCTCAATTCTTAACCGTTCCTTTTCTTCTGCAACTAGGGTTAATTTCATTTGTAAAATTACTACTTCCTTATCCAGGTCCCTATCATGGGGATTTGATTCAATGTCACCTTCCAAATGCATGTCATCCACAGAATTTTCACCAGTGTCAGCCATTTTGGGAAATAATAGCACCAAATCTTACTACCAGCCACAGAACTTACTGATATAAAATAATAAAGCACACAGCAAGGTACATATACTGAAGTAGGATATTCACAAGGAGTTGTCATGTGACTCCCTCAAATTAAAGAGAACTGCACACAAAAAGAAAATCCTGGCAGAAAAAAAATAAAAGAGCTACTGCACTTGCAAAGGTAAATTATTTCCAGAAATTTAGGTGAGCATAACCTCCCAAAAATCAGCAAGATTGTACCTGCAAGGGTAAATTATGCACAAAACATCAAGTATTATTAACATCCTAAAAATCAACAATATGGTACAGAAAGGTAAATGATTTATAGAGCATTAATTAATAATAACACCCTAAAACCAGCAATATTATACAGAAAGGTAAATTATTCACAGGGTATTAATTAATAATAACACCCTAAAAACCAGCAATATTGCAAACAAAGGTAAATTATTCACAAGGTATTAGCTAATAATAACACCCTAAAAACTAGCAATATTACACACAAAGGTAAATTATTCACAGGGTATGAATTAATAATAACACCCTAAAAACTAGCAATGTTGCACACAAAAGTAAATTATTCACAGGGTATTAGTTAATAATAACACCCTAAAAACTAGCAATATTACAAACAAAGGTAAATTATCATTTTAGTGTGAGTGTTATAATGAATGTTTCCTCTGACCAACCCAGTAAAGAATTATTATTGACTTTCCAGGTTGCAAACTTGAATTACCACAAAAATTTGATAATTCTCCCATTGACAGGCCCCCATGTTACACAGAAATGTGGGATAGCTGGGGGCTTGAGCCTGGTCTAAGGGCAAAGGTAAAAGTTACACACATCTCAAGCCCAAACCGGCCACCCAGGGCTATCCCAGTTAAAAACAGAAAGCACTAAACCAGTATGTGTTACTTCAAGGGGTTGGTTAACAGAGGGTTAGGCAAAAATCCCAATTAGGAAAATATATCTATTTAATCACCATAACATAAAAACCTTAATTCTACACGCCCAAATGAAGGTACACACAGCTGGCTGGAGGTTCAGCCACCATAACACTAGGCTTCGTCAGCGTCAGGCCGTCATGACACCACAAACCTCTTTTCTTACTTCATCACTCATCCCACAGCACCCTGACCATGTCAGTGCCTGGGTTAACATACAGGTAAGCCATATGAAAGCCTATGGCTTGAATTGGATAAACAGAATGAGTGTATTATTGCAAACTTAACTTAAAATATACAGCATCTCCGACGCCAGCTTCTACCGCCATCCTAACGTCACGTGACCTCCTCCCCCACGCTTACTCTGCGTACCCAAACATCCTTGGAAAATAAATCACTAACTCCATTCTTTATAATTATAGTTAGAGTACTTTACAGTACCTCCAAAAGCACATTATGAATTATAAAATTATTCCTTACAACTACAATATTCATATTATTATGGCACACTTCCCCACTAATATGTACATACGATGTCATGGAGAACCCTGCATAACACTAGATAAAACAATAACCCTATGAAACTACTAACACTAAGAAATCAGCATAAAATAAATCTAAATAGAAATGTAAGCGGACAATTACCGTAGCCCGAGCTGCTGTGTGAGTGATTAAACAGTGAACAAAATATACACAACAGTGAACACAATATACACAAAAGTGAACACAATATACACAAAAGTGAACACAATATACACAACAGTGAACACAATATACACAAAAGTGAACACAATATACACAAAAGTGAACACAATATACACAACAGTGAACACAATATACACAACAGAAAACACAGTATACACAACAGTGAACAAAATATACACAACAGTGAGCACAATATACATAAAAATGTACACAATATACACAACAGTGAACACATAAACAACAGTGAACGCAATATACACAACCTTGAACATGATATACACAACAGTGAACACAATATACATAAAAGTGAACACACTATACACAACAGTCAACACAATATACACAAAAACGAACAAAATATACACAACAGTGAACTCAGTATACAAAACAGTGAGCACAATATACATTAAAATGAACACAATGTACACGATTGTGAACACAGTATACACAACAGTGAACACAATATATATGTAAAAGTGAACACAATATACACAACAGTGAACAAAATATACACAACAGTGAGCACAATATACACAACAGTGAATATAGTATACACAACAGCGAACAAATATACACAAAAGTGAACACAGTATACAAAGTAGTGAACACAATACACTCAACAGTGAAAACAGAATGCATAACAGTCAACACTGCATACACAACAGTGAATGCAGTATACATAACAGTGAACTCACTTTACACAACAGTGAACACAATATATACACAACAGTGATCACAGTATACACAACAGTGAACTCAATATACACAACAGTGAACACAATATGCACAACAGTGAATGCAGTATACACAACAGTGAACACAATGTACACAAAAATGAATGCAGTATACCGAACAGTGAATGCAGTTTACACAACAGTGAATCCAGAATATTCAGCAGTGAGTGCAGTATTCACAACAGTGTACACAGTATACACAGCAGTGAACGCAAATTAGACAACAGTGAACACAGTTCACACAAGAGTGAATGAAATATGCACAATAGTTAGCGCAGTAAGCACAGCAGAGAACACACTATACACAGCAGTGAATGCAGTATACACAGCAGTGAATGCAGTACACACAACAGTGAATGCAGTATGCACAACAGTGAATGCAGTATACACAACAGTGAATGCAGTATACAGAATAGTGAACTCAGTATACACAACAGTAAATGCAGTTCACACAGCAGTGAACACGTTATACACAACAGTGAATGCAGTATACACAGTGAATGCAGTATACACAACAGTGAATGCAGTATACACAACTTTAAACACAGTATACAGAACAGTGAACGCATTATGCACAACAGTGAACGCAGTATACACAACAGTGAAAACAGTATACTCAACAGTGAACACAGTATTCACAACAGTGAAAGCAGTGTAAACAACAGTGAATGCAGTATACACAATAGTGAATGCAGTATACACAACAGTGAATGCAGTATACACAATAGTGAACACAGTATACACAACAGTAAATGCAGTATACACAACAGTGAATGCAGTATACACAATAGTGAACACAGTATACACAACAGTAAATGCAGTATACACAACAGTGAATGCAGTATACACAACAGTGAATGCAGTATCGACAACAGTGAATGCAGTGTACACATCAATGAACGCAGTATACCCAACAGCGAACACAGTATACACAACAGTGTATGCAGTATACACAACAGTGAACGCAGTACACTCACATACACACATCAGCCTGCCAAGGAGGGCCAAGGAGTGAAAGGGAAGAACAGCTGGGTGCAGATGGAGAGGGTGATAGGTCGAATGCTGAGGCACAACCATGCTATCATGAGCCACTGGAAAAATCAAGGGAGAAAATGACCACATACAGGCAGGATCCAGAGTCACAGAGGGTGAGGCAATGGGAGGAGGAAAGGGCAAAATCAGTGTTTATCCATGGGCTTCAGGAGAGAGAGGAAACGACACACACTGAAAGGCAGCAGGAAGAAAGAAAGGAGATTGAGAAAATAATCACGGAAATAGGTGAAGAGATGAACGAGATTGTAAATTTTCTGAGAATAGGGGGGTGCTCGAAGGGGAAAAACCGACCGATCAAGCTGATTCTCAGGACAAACAGTGCGGAACAGGATCCTCCAAGAGAAACCACGGTTGAAATACTCGGAAGAGTACAAGAGGGTGTTCCTAGACAGAGACAGAACACAAACAGAATGACAGCAGCTGAGGGAGAGGACAAAAAAGCAAAAGGAGCTAGGAAAGGAGACAAGGATGGAACCAGCAGAGGTCAGTCAGAGCAGAACAGAACAGCAAGGGCAAGTATACACACAACTATTCTCAGAACCCCACAACCTATCACACCATCCCAACACACACTACAATCCATACCCACAGCTTCCACCCAACACCGAGCTATAGAATCCCACAGTATGCTACCAGGTCTCCCATCCTCACAGGCCTCCCAAACCACAGTGTTGGAAAGGAAACTGAAGGTATGGTACACAAACGCTGATTGAATAACAAATAAGTGGGAGGAGTGGCACGAAAGAGTCAAAGAGGCATCACCGGACATCATAGCTCTCACAGAAACCAAGCTTACAGGTACGATAACAGATGCCATCTTTCCAACTGGATACCAGATCCTGAGGAAAGACAGAGGGAACAGGGGGGGGTGGAGGAGTGGCACTGCTGATCAAAAATCTCTGGAATTTTGATGAGCTGGAGAGAGAAAACAGTGGAGAAGAAAGTGATTACATAGCGGGAATGCTTCACTCTGGAGGTCCCAGGGTGGCAATAGCAGAGATGTATAACCCGCCACAGAACAGCAGGAGGCCAAGGCAAGAGTATGACGAGAGCAATAGAGCGATGGTTGACACACTGGCTGCAGTGGCCAGAAGAGCTCATGCATGCAGGGCAAAGCTCCTGATCATGGGTGACTTTAACCACAAGGAGATCAATTGGGAGAACTTGGACCCGCATGGGGGCCAAGATACATGGAGGGCTAAGATGATGGAGGTGGTACTGGAAAACTTCATGTACCAACACGTAAGGGACACTACAAGAGAGAGAGGAGAGGATGAACCTTGAGTAGTGCAGATAGCGAGGACATCACATATGAAAGACCCCTTGGGGACAGCGACCATGTGGTTTTAAGCTTCGAATACACAGTAAAGCTACAAGTGGAGGGAGAAGCAGGAAGGCCAGGACGAATGAAGCCAAACTACAAGAAAGGGGACTACACAGGAATGAGGAACTTTTTGAACGGGGTTCAGTGGGACAGAGAACTGGCAGGGAAGCCAGTTAATGAGATGATTGAATATGTAGCAACAAAATGCAAGGTGGCTGAGGAGAGGCTTGTACCCAAGGGTAACAGGAATAATGAAAAAGCCAGGATGAGCCCATGGTTCACCAAAAGGTGCAGGGAGGCCCCACACCAACCCCCTATAGGCCCCTGCCAGGGCACCTGCTTCCCCTAACCCACCTCTCTCCCCAGACCACAGTTATTGAAAAGAAGTTGAAGGTTTGGTACACGAACGCAGATGGAATAACGAATAAATGTGAGCAGTGGCATGAAAGAATCAAGGAGATGTCACCTGACATAGTAGCGGTTACAGAAACAAAGCTCACTGGGATAATAACAGATGCAATCTTCCCTCCCGGATATCAAATCCTGAGGAAGGATAAAAGGAGCAGGGGGAGGAGGGGTTGCACTACTAATAAAAAACCGGTGGGGTTATCAAGAAATGGAAGGAATGGACGAGATTGTAGAAAGTGATTACATAGTAGGTACAGTTCAGTCAGGAGAACACAAGGTGGTCATTGTATTGATGTATAACCCACCACAGAACTGCAGGAGGCCAAGAGAGGAATATGATGAGTGCAACAGATCAATGGTGGACACACTAGCTGAGGTGGCACGAAGGGCTCACTCGAGTAGAGCGAAGTTACTGGTCATGGGTGACTTCAATCACAGGGAGATTGACTGGGAAAACCTGAAGCCACATAGGGGTCCCAAAACATGGAGAGCTAAGATGATGGATGTGGTGCTGGCAAATCCCATGCACGAACATGTTAGGGATACTACCAGAGAGAGGGAGGGGAGGATGAACCAGCAAGACTGGACCTAGTGTTCACCCTGAGTAGCTCAGACATTGAGCACATCACATATGAAAGGCCCCTTGGAGTTAGTGACCACGTAGTTATGAGCTTTGAATACATCGTGGAGCTAAAAGGGGAGAGGGTAACAGTAGAAAGTGAAAAGCTAAACTACAAAAGGAGGGACTACACAGGAATGAGGACCTTCCTGCAGGAAGTTCAGTGGGAACAGGAGTTGGTAGGAAAATCAGTAACGAAATGATGGACTTAATTACAACAAAATGCAAGGAGGCAGAGGAAAGGTTTGTTCCCAAGGGTAACAGAAATAATGGGAAGGACAGAATGAAACCTTTGTTTACCTGAAGGTGCAGGGAGACAAAAACTAAGTGCTCTAGAGAATGGGAAAAGTACAGAAGGCAAAGGACTCAAGAGAATAAAGAGATTAGTCGACGAGCCAGAAACGCGTATGCACAGATAAGAGAAGGGAGGCGCATTGGCAATATGAAAATGACATAGCATCAACAGTCAAGTCTGACCAGAAACTATGCTACAGCCACATCAGGAGGAAGACAACAGTCAAGGACCAGGTAATCAGGCTGAGGAAAGAAGGTGGGGAGCTCACAAGAAACGACTAGGAGGTATGTGAGGAGCTCAACATGAGATTTCAGGAAGTATTTACAGAGGAGAATGAAGGGACAATAGGAAGACAAAACAGTGGTGTACATCAACAAGGGATATACCAACAAGTGTTGGATGAATTACACACAACTGAGGAGGTGGAGAAGCTCCTAAGTGACCTTGATACCTCAAAGGAGGTGGGACCGGACATCTCTCCATGGGTCCTTCGAGAGGGAGCAGGGACACTACGTGTGCCACTAACCAAAATCTTCAACACTTCCCTTGAAATGGGGCAACTGCCTGAAGTATGGAAGAAGGCAAATGTAGTCCCCATCTTTAAGAAGTGAGACAGAAATGAAGCTCTAAATTATAGACCAGTGTCATTGACGAGTATAGTATGCAAAGTCTTGGTAAAGATTTTCAGGAGGAGAGTGGTGGAGCACCTGGAGCAGAACAATATTATAAATGACAGCCAGCACGGATTCATGGAAGGCAAATCCTGTCACAAACCTACTAGAGTTTTATGAAAAGATAACTGAAGTAAGAAATGAGAGGGAGGGGTGGGTTGATTGCATTTTCTTGGACTGCAAGAAAGCCTTCGACACAGTTCCTCACAAGAGATTAGTACAGAAGCTAGAGGAACAGGCACGTATAACAGGAAGGGCACTTCAATGGATCAGAGAAACCTAACAGGGAGGCAACAGCGAGTCATGGTCCGTGATGAGGTATCACAGTGGGCGCCAGTGATGAGCGGGGTTCCACAGGAGTCAGTCCTGGGACCAGTGCTACTCTTGGTATATGTGAAGGACATGATGGAAGGGATAGACTCAGAAGTGTCCCTGTTTGCAGATGACGTAAAATTAATGAGGAAAATTAAATCAGACGCGGACCAGACAGGTCTACAAAGAGACCTGGACAGGCTGGATGCATGGTCCAGAAACTGGCTCCTAGAATTTAACCCCGCCAAATGCAAAGTCATGAAGATCGGAGGAGGGCAAAGAAGACTGCAGACAGAGTATAGGCTAGGAAGACAAAGGCTGATTTTTTTTTTTTTTAGATTTTGCCACCGAAGTGGCTAGTTTATTGTGCACCCCATATCCATCCTGTGGACGGTAGCGCGAGAGCATGTGGATACACAAAAGGCCTAGGAACTAGGCCCCAAAGGGTTAACAGGAATACATATGGATTTATATCTACATATCTATAGTTCACTTATCTGTTACAAGCAAATTTAGGAAATTTGCTTAGTATATCTGGTATCTTATTTTCATTAATAAGATATCTTGACATGTCACATAGGTTATTATACTGTCTGTCTCTGTATTCCTCAATAAGTGGACAATTAAGCACATAGTGTTCAAGAGAGTGACCATATGCCTGATCACATAATTTACATTTAGTTTGATCATCATCTGTGTGTCTCCCAAACTGCCAGAAGTACTTGTAACCAAGCCTAAGCCTGGCCACTACAACATCAGTCAGTCTGTTCACATTGCAAGTTGCTCCATGTAATAAAGTTGGTAGAATTACCGACAATATGTAAAGTAAAAGGACACAAGTGCAACTAATGTGACATTTATTGTGGCAACGTTTCGCTCTCCAGGAGCTTTATCAAGCCATTACAAACAATACATGGACACAGAGGGTATATAAAGGCTCAGAGTGAGGTGAATACTAGTGAGGTACCATTTCGATGTTCACTAGTGGTAGTAGTAGTAGTAGTAGTAGTAGTAGTGGTAGTGACAAAAGTAATACAATATGGTAGAGCAATTAATTCGTACATGAGTAAAAGGATATAAAAGCTATTACTTGGGTAACATAAAAATAGGTTGGACAAAAATAAACTGGAATGAGGCAGGTTGTTTCAGTGTTCACTCTCTGTGCTTTGTGTAGTATAACAGGAGAGACTATGTGATGGCAGGGTTTACTGTTTTCAGGAGGATTCTTGCTAAGACTTCGGAGATGGTGAAGCTGCCGTTGTTTTGTTTAATTGTATTCGAAACAGCGATCAGTGCTGATTCAAGGCACTTGCGTGTGCGGAAATTAGTTTCTTTTATCACTAATTGGGCGTCTCTGAATTTCATAAGATGATTGGTGGAATTTCGGTGTTGTACACAGGCGTTGTTTAAGTTGTCGTTCCTACATGCGTATATGTGTTCATTGAGGCGGGTGTCGAGGTTTCTTGCTGTTTCACCTACGTAGATCTTGTCACAGCCTCCACAGGGTATAGTGTAAACTCCTGCATTGACTGGTTCGTGGTGCTTGGGTTTTGTCCTGGTTAGATCCTTTATTGAAGTGGTAGAAGCGATGGCGACTCTGGTGTTAGCTTGTGAAAGTACTTTTGAGACGTTTAGTGCAACCTGGCTGTTGGGAAGAATTATGACTTTGTTGGGAGCGGTGTTGATGCGTGGAGAATTGATGATCTGAAGAGCTCTTTTCTTGCAGTCTTTGATGAAAAAAGAAGGAAATTGTAACTCAGTGAATGTTTGGTGAATGTAAGTACATTCCTCGTCAAGAAACTCAGGACTACAAATTCGGTATGCTCTTAGGAAAAACCCGATGATGATGCCTCTTTTGGTCTTGGTATCTTGACTGGAATAGAAGTGTGTGAGATCATTTTTATTGGTGGGTTTCCGATAAACTTGAAATCTTAGGTTGTCTACTTTACCGCATCCGTAACCTCTCCATCCGTAACAAGAAACTAAGCAGTTTGGATGTGACTTCCCTCTTCACAAAAGTACCTACCAAAAAAGCCATCGAGGTTCTACGACGTAAAGTCAACCAGGACCTTAATCTTCCTTTACCTCCCGGAGATTTTGTTGACTTGATTGAACTCTGTGTTAACTTCAACTGTTTTTCCTTCAATAACAAGCTCTACAAACAAACCTACGGCATGGGAATGGGGTCCCCAATAAGTGCCGTCCTAGCCAACTTATACATGGAACACCTAGAGTCCGAACACTTCGCCAACATCATCCCTTCAAGCGTCACTTGGTTACGTTACGTGGACGATGTCCTCGTAATAACTCCAAAACGTTTTGATGTACGGGATCTTCAGGCAAGGCTCAACGCAGTTGAACCAGCGATTCAGTTTACACTAGAAGAAGAGTCCAATGACAAGCTACCTTTCCTCGACGTCCTCATTCACAAAGTAGACAACAACCTAAGATTTCAAGTTTATCGGAAACCCACCAATAAAAATGATCTCACACACTTCTATTCCAGTCAAGATACCAAGACCAAAAGAGGCATCATCATCGGGTTTTTCCTAAGAGCATACCGAATTTGTAGTCCTGAGTTTCTTGACGAGGAATGTACTTACATTCACCAAACATTCACTGAGTTACAATTTCCTTCTTTTTTCATCAAAGACTGCAAGAAAAGAGCTCTTCAGATCATCAATTCTCCACGCATCAACACCGCTCCCAACAAAGTCATAATTCTTCCCAACAGCCAGGTTGCACTAAACGTCTCAAAAGTACTTTCACAAGCTAACACCAGAGTCGCCATCGCTTCTACCACTTCAATAAAGGATCTAACCAGGACAAAACCCAAGCACCACGAACCAGTCAATGCAGGAGTTTACACTATACCCTGTGGAGGCTGTGACAAGATCTACGTAGGTGAAACAGCAAGAAACCTCGACACCCGCCTCAATGAACACATATACGCATGTAGGAACGACAACTTAAACAACGCCTGTGTACAACACCGAAATTCCACCAATCATCTTATGAAATTCAGAGACGCCCAATTAGTGATAAAAGAAACTAATTTCCGCACACGCAAGTGCCTTGAATCAGCACTGATCGCTGTTTCGAATACAATTAAACAAAACAACGGCAGCTTCACCATCTCCGAAGTCTTAGCAAGAATCCTCCTGAAAACAGTAAACCCTGCCATCACATAGTCTCTCCTGTTATACTACACAAAGCACAGAGAGTGAACACTGAAACAACCTGCCTCATTCCAGTTTATATTTGTCCAACCCATTTTTATGTTACCCAAGTAATAGCTTTTATATCCTTTTACTCATGTACGAATTAATTGCTCTACCATATTGTATTACTTTTGTCACTACCACTACTACTACTACTACTACTACTACTACCACTAGTGAACATCGAAATGGTACCTCACTAGTATTCACCTCACTCTGAGCCTTTATATACCCTCTGTGTCCATGTATTGTTTGTAATGGCTTGATAAAGCTCCTGGAGAGCGAAACGTTGCCACAATAAATGTCACATTAGTTGCACTTGTGTCCTTTTACTTTACAAGTTGCTCCATAAACATACTTATCTACGTTCATGTTATCATAGTGGGTTATAGATCTACTCAGGCTTCTAACTGCATTCCTATAACAATCATCTTCATTATTTACTTCTCTCCTAATATTATTCCTAATGCTAGACACAGTTATACCAAAGTTATATTCTACGTTCTCCTTCTGGATACTCTTCTTGGCTAACATATCAACTTTATCATGAAGGAGTAATCCAATGTGTGATGGGATCCATAGCAATTGTACATTAATTCCTTTGTCCCTAATTTTTTAGTATCTATACCTGGCTTCCCCAATGAGCATGTTGTTGGAGTCATTATATGAGTCAAGAGCCTTCAATGATGACATAGAATCAGTAATGATGATAGAGTCAAGCTCAGTGTCATAGGTTAGCTTTAGCGCCATTAGGATTGCAAACAATTCAGTTTGCAGTGTAGACGCCCAGTTGTTAATTCTCATGCCTAACTCAACAAATTTATTATCGTTCTTAACTAGGGAGGTGGCAACTAGAGCAGATGCAGCCCTGCCAGAAGACTCCTGTTTAGATCCATCAGTGTATATAACTTGTGATAACTTATTACTACCAGCTAGGCGAAAAATTTCTTCTTGAGCAGTTGCTCTAACAAGAGATTTAAGGAAGGGATTACTAGCAATGAGCTTCTTGGGAGGGACTTGTAGGTATGTGATATTAAATGAACACATCTTCCATGGAGGGGTGAAATGCTCTTGTTGCCTACAGTGATACAGTTCATGCAGGTTATTAAACTTAATGCAATTGCACGTTTTCACAATCCATTTAGATCTGTGTGTATTTACCTCTAGACACTTGGTAAGATTCACTGTGACGGTGTCTGGTTCGTTTCTCAACATTCTAATACCGAGTACAGTGTTAATTTCAACAATCCTATCACTGATACTAGAAATACCAAGCTCCTTCCTCATGTTAAGAACTTTTGTAGATCTGGGACAGCCAAGAATAGTCCTGAGAGCTTCATTTTGCATTAACTCCAAGGGTCGGAGGGAACTTTCTCTAGCTAATATCAACATGGGAGCAGCATAATCAATTAAGGACCTAACATAGGCTATGTACATCATTCTCACGATTCTCACATTAGCACCATAGTTGGGATTGTAGCCAGCAACAGCTTTGAGAGCATTTAGCCTAGCTTTACATTTCTTGTTTAGTTGTGGTATAGTGGATTTGTTAAAGGGTACATCTACACCAAGATATCTGTAAGTTTTAACGTAGCTAATGATTTCACCCTGCAAATAGATGGGTGGGGGATGTCGACAAAGGCTGCAAACCTCACTCAAGGAGAAAGACCTTGGAGTGAGTATAATACCGAGTACATCACCAGAAGCGTACATTAACCAGATAACTGCTACGGCATATGGGCGCCTGGCAAACCTGAGAATAGTGATCCAGAACCTTAATATGGAATCGTTCAAGACTTTATACACTGTGTACGTCAGGCCCATGCTGGAGTATGCAGCACCAGTTTGGAACCCACACCTGGTCAAACACGTCAAGAAATTAGAGAGAGTGCAAAGGTTTGCAACAAGGCTAGTTCCAGAGCTAAGGGGAATGTCTTATGAAGATAGGTTAAGGGAAATCGGTCTGATAACACTGGAGGACAGGAGGGTCAGGGGAAACATGTTAACGACATACAAAATACTGCGTGGAATAGACAAGGTGGACAGAGACAAGATGTTCCAGAGATGGGGCACAGAAACAAGGGGTCATAATTGGAAGCTGAAGACTCAGATAAGTCAAAGAGATGTTAGGAAGTATTTCTTCAGTCAGAGTAGTTAGTAAGTGGAATAGTCTGGCAAGTGATGTAGTGGAGGCAGAAACTATACATAGTTTTAAGACGAGGTATGATGAAGTTCATGGAGCAGGGAGAGAGAGGACCTAGTGGTGGTCAGTGAAGAGGCTGGGCCAAGACCTGAGTCTCGACCCCTGCAACCACAATTAGGTGAGTATAATTAGGTTAATACAAACACAGACACACAGGCAGGTATAACAGGGAAGGCACTACAATGGATCAGGGAATACTTGTCAGGAAGACAGAAGCGAATCATGGTACATGGCGAGGTGTCAAAGTGGGCACCTGTGACGAGTGGGGTGCCACAGGGGTCAGTCCTAAGACCAGTGCTGTTTCTGGTGTTCGTGAACGACATGACGGAAGGAATAGACCCCGAAGGGTCCCAGTTTGCAGATGATGTGAAGTTGAAGAGAAGAATTCATTCGGACGAAGACCAGGCAGAACTACAAAGGGATCTGGACAGGCTGCAGACCTGGTCCAGCAATTGGTTCCTGGAGTTCAGCCCCACCAAGTGCAAAGTCATGAAGATTAGAGAAGGGCAAAAAGACTGCAGATGGAGTACAGTCTAGGGGGCCAGAGACTACAAACTTCACTCAAGGAAAAAGATTTTGGGGTGAGTATATCACTAAGCATATCTCCTGAAGCGCACATCAATCAAATAACAACTGCAGCATATGGGCGCCAAGCAAACCTAAGAACAGCATTTCGATATCTTAACAAGGAATCGCTCAGGACACTGTACACTGTGTACATCAGGCCCATACTGGAGTTTGCAGCTCCAGTTTGAACCCACTCCTGGGCACACACGTTAAGAAATTAGAGAAAGTGCAAAGGTTTGCAACAAGGCTAGTTCCGGAGCTCAGGGGAATCGGACTGACGACATTAGAGAACAGTCGGGTCAGGGGAGACATGATAACGACATACAAGATACTGATTGGAATAGATAAGGTAGAGACAGGTTGTTGCAGAGGGGACACAGAAACAAGGGGTCACAACTGGAAGCTGAAGACTCAGACGAGTCATAGGGATGGTAGGAAGTATTTCTTCAGTCATAGAGTCGTCAGGAGGTGGAATAGTTTGGGAAGCGATGCAATGGAGGCAGGAACCATACATAGCTTTAAACAGAGGTATGATAAAACTCATGGTTCAAGGAGAGTGACCAAGTAGCGACCAGTGAAGAGGCGGGGCCAGGAGCTTTAAATCGACCCCTGCAACCATAACTAGGTGAGTACAACTAGGTTAGTACAACCAGGTGAGTACACACACACACACACACACACACAGGAAATGGAGGGCATGGATGCGATTGGAGAAAGGGACTACATAGCAGGCACAATTCAATCTGGGGAACATATGGTAGTCCTTGCTGTGATGTATAACCCACCACAGAACTGCAGGAGTCCAAGAGAGGAATATGATGAGAACAATAGAGCAATGGTGGACACTGGCTGAGGTGGCACGAAGAGCTCAAACGTGCAGAGCAAAGTTACTGGTTATTGGTGATTTCAACCACAGGGAGATTGATTGGGAAAATCTGGAGCCTCATGGTGGCCCCGAAATATGGAGTGCCAAGATGATGGATGGGGTACTGGAAAACCTCATGCATCAACACATCATGGACACTACCAGAGAGAGAGGGGAGGATGAACCAGCAACACTGGACCTTGTGTTCACCCTGAGTAGTTCAGACACTGATGACATCACATATGAGAGGCCCCTAGGAGCTAGTGACCACGTACTCATGAGTTTTTATTACATTGTTGAGTTACAGGTGGAGAGGGTAACAGGAGTCGAAAGGGAAAAGCCAAACTATGAAAGGGTGGACTACACGGGCATGAGGAACTTGCTGCGGGAGGTGCAGTGGGACAGAGAAATGGTAGGAAAGACAGTAAATGAAATGATGGAGTATGTAACAACAAAATGCAAGGAGGCAGAGGAAAGATTTGTTCCCAAGGGCAACAGAAACAATGGAAAGACCAAAGCGAGTCCTTGGTTTACCCAAAGATGCAGGGAGGCAAAAACTATGTGCATTAGAGAATGGAAGAGGTACAGAAGGCAAAGAACCCAGGAAAACAAGGATGTCAGTCGAAGAGCCAGAAACGAATATGCACAGATAAGGAAGGAGGCCCAGCGACAGTACGAAAATGACAAAGCATCGAAAGCCAAGACTGACCCGAAACTGCTGTTGTTAAGGTTCGAATTTTAATCTTTAGCCAAGTTAGTGCACTCCGTAACAATACACTTAATAGAATGAGAAGATATTTCCAAACTTAGAAATGTAAGGCACAAATAATAGTTACTCAGTCTTTTCTAGTTTCTTTTCATTTATAAGCATAAATACTTTTTAGATATTCATAAATATCTATTAAATATCACTTTGTCAGAAACTTTCATTCACATAAGAAA
Organism: Cherax quadricarinatus; assembly: GCF_038502225.1. Taxonomy (NCBI): domain Eukaryota; kingdom Metazoa; phylum Arthropoda; class Malacostraca; order Decapoda; family Parastacidae; genus Cherax; species Cherax quadricarinatus. The sequence goes on along the minus strand of NW_027195419.1, from coordinate 5,368 downwards.
ACACTTAAATAGAATGTACATCATAGACCCCTTCAGGAGACTATGTCAATATGGTCACTACACTTGTTAATGATCAGAGGAATATTACTGCTTCCTCAATAATGACATTACTTGTACATGAGTATACACATTGAGAAGGAACACCTTCACTGAGTAACTCCCTGGCATAAGGAAAATATCACTTAAAGTTCTAAACTTGACACAGGTCGTCACATCGTAAACTGAGGTTAACAGTATATAACTGTCCGCAGACTTGACTTCAGAATAAACCTCAAGCTGGTTCAGGAGTTTCTACAACACAATTCTCTATCCAAGTGAGAATAAAGTGGAGTACTGGAGGGGTAGCTCAGTCAATGCAGACTGAGTCAGCAGAGAGAGCGAACTGAATTAACACAGTTAATCCCTACATGACATCAACTCGCCAAAGGGGAGAGCAGACTAAACTACCCTCCAAGGACATACATTGTTTCAACTCTTAGCCAGTTGTTACCTACCTACCTAACACATTACTCAAAATATACATACACATCATACCCGGGTATATTACTAAACCAGATAATATTATACACTAGTAGAATCTTTAATTTAGCTAATATTAAAGAAACCCCGAGTATAATATTAAGTGGATAATACATATCTAAATTAATTTCATTATGACCTTGGTCATAACAGCTGTTTAACCACATTAGGAGAAAGATGACAGTCAAAGACCAGGTGATCAGGCTGAGGAAAGAAGGTGGGGAATTCACAAGGAACGATCAAGAGGTATGTGAGGAGCTCGACAGGAGATTTAAGGAAGCATTCACAGTGGAGACAGGAAGGACACTGGGAAGACAGGACAGAGGGGGACACCAACAGGGAATAGACCAACAGGTGCTGGACGATATGCACACAACTGAGGAGGAGGTGAAGAAGCTGCTAAGTGACCTTGATACTTCAAAGGCAATGGGACCGGACAACATCTCCCCGTGGGTCCTCAGGGAGGGAGCAGATATACTGTGTGTGCCATTAACCACAATCTTCAACACATCCCTTGAAACTGGGCAACTACCTGAGGTATGGAAGACAGCAAATGTAGTTCCCATTTTTAAAAAAGGAGACAGAAAAGAGGCACTAAATTACAGACCAGTGTCACTGACGTGTATAGTATGCAAAGTCAAGGAGAAGATTATCAGGAGGAGAGTGGTGGAGCACCTGGAACGGAACAAGATTATAAACGATAACCAGCACGGATACCTGGAAGGCAAATCCTGTGTCACGAACCTTCTGGAGTTCTATGAAAAAGTTACAGAAGTGCGACACGAGAGAGAGGGGTGAGTTGATTGCATTTTCTTGGACTGCAAGAAGGCCTTCGACGCAGTTCCTCACAAGAGACTAGTGCAGAAACTAGAGGATCAGGCGCGTATAACAGGAAGGACACTGCAATGGATCAGAGAATGCCTGAAAGGGAGGCAACAACGAGTCATGGTATGGGATGAGGTATCACAGTAGGCACCTGTGATGAGCGGGGTCCCACAGGGGTCGGTCCTATGACCAGTGCTATTTCTGGTATATGGAAATGACGTGATGGAAGGGTTAGATTCAGAGGTGTCCCTGTTCGCAGATAATGTGAAGTTAATGAGGAGAATTAAATCAGATGAGGATCAGGCAGGACTTCAAACAGACCTGGACAGGCTGGACACATTGTCCAGCAACTGGCTTCTTGAATTCAACCCTGCCAAGTGCAAAGTCATGAAGATCGGAGAAGGGCAAAGAAGACATCAGACAGAGTATAGACTAGGTGGCCAAGGACTGCAAACCTCGCTCAAGGAGAAAGATCTTGGGGTGACCGAGCATGTCTCCGGAGGCACACATCAACCAGATAACTGCTGCAGCATATGGGCGCCTGGTAAACCTGAGAATAGCATTCCGATACCTTAGTAAGGAATTGTTCAAGACACTGTACACTGTGTACATCAGGCCCATACTGGAGTATGCAGCTCCAGTTTGGAACCCACACCTGGGCAAACACGTTAAGAAATTAGAGAAAGTGCATAGGTTTGCAACAAGGCTTGTTCCGGAGCTCTGGGGTATGTCCTACGAAGAAAGGCTGAGGGAAATCGGACTGACGACATTGGAGGACAGTCTGGTCAGGGGAGACATGATAACGACATACAAGATACTGCGTAGAATAGATAAAGTAGACAGAAACATGTTGTTCCAGAGAGGGGACACAGAAACAAGGGGTCACAACTGGAAGCTGAAGACTCAGACGAGTCAAAGGGATGTTAGGAGTATTTCTTCAGTCATAGAGTCGTCAGGAAGTGGAATAGCCTAGCAAGTGATGTAGTGGAGGCAGGAACCATACATAGCTTTAAGTGTGGGGACCAGAGGCACTGAAGTGCGTGTGCAGGAAATAAGGTTAGACAACTAACACTAACATTGTTTATTCAGTAAGTAGGTATAGTTACAGGCATACATGAGTAGGTGAACAGGTGTTTACTCAGTAAGTATAGCTCCAGGTATACATGAGTAATTGAACAGGTGTTTACTCAGGAAGTATAGCTCCAGGTATACATACATAGGTGCACAGGTGTTTACTCAGTAAGTATAGCTCCAGGTATACGCTGGTAGGTGCACAGGTGTTTGCTCAGTAAGTAAAGCTCCAGGTATACATGAGTAGGTGAACAGGTGTTTACTCAGTAAGTATTGTAAACAGCCTGTACTGTCTGCACAGACAGCCTTGCTGTCTGCCAGCTTAGTTCATATTTCATGTCACTCAGGTGCTGCCCTCTGGGCCTGTCCAAGTCTGTGGGAAGCTGGTCCCACACTCTCTCACACTCACACAGCAGCCTAGCAGGAAGACACAAGGCCTAGTAGCTCTCTCGTGGGATGGCCCTCCCGGGCCATGGGCATAACACACAAGCCTGTGTAGCCACCACGACTTAACAATAAAGTAAGAAGCCTCCGAAGAAGTATCATTGAACCCCACTACCATAATACCAATTAATCTTGGTTCACATTGGTTCACAGTATAGCTCCAGGCATACATGAGTAGGTGAACAGGTGTTTACTCAGAAAGTAAGTATAGCTCCAGGTATACACGAGTAGGCACACAGGTGTTTACTCAAAAAGTATAGCTCCAGGTATACACGAGTAGTTGCACAGGTGTTTACTCAGAAAGTATAGCTCCAGGTATACATGAGTAGGTGAACAGACATAGGCACAGTACACAGCAGCATGCCTGACAGTGAGATTATCCCTTTCCTTCCTCCTCCCTCTCCCATCGCATCGGCTAGGATGTCATGGTAGTAACGAACACACACACACATGAACATAAGAGGGCCATAAATTCTCACACACAAACACTTGTAGTCCTTACTCTAACGGAAACATCTCACATACCCACTCCAACACCCACAATTCACCCACACTCTCTCCTTTTATCTCATCTAGCTCTCTCTTTCTCTTTCTCTTATTCCATTTTCTCTCCCTCTCTCCTATTCCACTATCCCTCCCTCCTCCTTCTCCTCCTCCTCCTACAATACCTCCTCCCGCTCATCCATTTCCCAATTCACCTCCTCTTCCTTCTCACTCTCTCCCTCTCTCTCCTTTTATCTCTCCTAAGAACATAAGAACATAAGAAAGGAGGAACACTGCAGCAGGCCTATTGGCCCATACTAGGCAGGTCCTTTACAATCCTTCCCACTAACAAAATATTTGCCCAACCCAATTTTCAATGCTACACAAGTCTCACTCAAATCCAACCCCTCTCACTCATTGTTAGGTAAGACACATATGGAACAGTTAGGTATCTTTATTGTGAAACGTTTCGCCTACACAGTAGGCTTCTTCAGTCAAGTACAGGAAAGGTTGATAGAAGCAGAAGATACTTGAAGACGATGTAATCAGTCCATCACCCTTAAAGTTTTGAGGTGGTCAGTCCCTCAGTTCTTACCTCTCCTACGTCTCACCTCTTGGCGCTATAAAAGCTCCATCCTGTCACTTCTTCTCCATATTGTTTCATACTATGGAACAATGCTCTTCTCCAGACTGAGGGACTGACCACCTCAAAACTTTAAGGGTGATGGACTGATTACATCGTCTTCAAGTATCTTCTGCTTCTATCAACCTTTCCTGTACTTGACTGAAGAAGCCTACTGTGTAGGCGAAACGTTTCACAATAAAGATACCTAACTGTTCCATATGTGTCTTACCTAACAACCTGTCGGTATTTTATACCATTTTAACGTTCAATCTGTCAGACACTGCAACACAAGGGTTTCTTGGTACAGACCTGCAATCAACTTCGGCAACTTCCACTAGTGAGAGGGGCTGGATTTGAGAGGGACCTCTCAACATCTGAGTTCTTACCTCTCCTACGTCTCACCTCTTGGCGCTATAAAAGCTCCATCCTGTCACTTCTTCTCCATATTGTTTCATACTATGGAACAATGCTCTTCTCCAGACTGAGGGACTGACCACCTCAAAACTTTAAGGGTGATGGACTGATTACATCGTCTTCAAGTATCTTCTGCTTCTATCAACCTTTCCTGTACTTGACTGAAGAAGCCTACTGTGTAGGCGAAACGTTTCACAATAAAGATACCTAACTGTTCCATATGTGTCTTACCTAACAACCTGTCGGTATTTTATACCATTTTAATGTTCCCTCTCACTCATGTATTTATCTAACCTAAATTTAAAACTACCCAACGTTTTAGCTTCAATAACCCAACTACGTAGACTGTTCCACTCATCAACTACCCTATTTCCAAACTAATACTTTCCTATATCCTTTCGAAATCTAAACTTATCCAATTTGAATACATTATTGCGGGTTCTTTCTTGAAGGGATTTCCTCAAAACCTTATTTATATCCCCTTTGTTAATACCTATCTTCCACTTATACACTTCGATCATGTCTCCCCTCATTCTTTGTCTTACAAGTGAATGTAGCTTAAGAGTCTTCAACCGTTCTTCATAAGGAAGATTTCTAATGCTATGTATTAATTTGGTCATTCTATGCTGGATGTTTTCTAGTGAATCTGTATCTATTCTGTAATATGGAGACCAGAACTGAGCTGTGTAATCTAAGTGAGGCCTTACTAATGATGTATAAAGCTGCAGTATGACCCCTGGTCTTCTGTTGCTTACACTTCTTGATATAAATCCCAGTAATCTATTTGCCTTATTACATACGCTTAGGCACTGCTGTCTTGGTTTAAGGTTGCTGCTTACCATAACCCCCAAATCCTTTTCGCAATCTGTATGGCTAAGTTCTACATTATTTAACTGATAAGTGCTAGGGTTATGGACACTCCCGAGCTTCAGTACCTTGCATTTATCTACATTGAACTTCATCTGCCACTTTTCTGACCAGGAATTG
>NW_027195418.1:155000-194280 GCF_038502225.1 Cherax quadricarinatus | reverse complement strand
GCTCTTCAGGACCCAAGAAAGGTGCCCAGGCCCCCAATAAGGTCTCTAGGCCAGCAAAAATGTCCCAAGCTCCCCAAAAAGGTTCCCATGCCCTTGAAAAGGTCCCCTGGCCCTCAAAAAGGTCCCTATGCCTTTGAAAAGGTTCAAAGGGACCTGAAAAGGTCCCCAGGCCACAAAAAAGGTTCCCAGGTCTTAGAAAAGGTCCCCAGGCCCACAAAAATGTTCCATGGTCTTCAAAAAGGTCCCCAGTCCCCAGAGAAGGACCTGAGGCCCCCAAAAGGTCCCTAGAGATCAGAAAAGGTCCCCAGGTCACAGAAAAGGTCCCAAGGCCATCGAAAAGTCACCAGGCAACAGAAAAGGTCCCCAGGCCTTTGAAAAGTTCACAAGGCCTCAAAAAGGTCTGCAGACCCCAGAAAATGACCCTAGATATCAGAAAAGGTCCTCAGGCCACAGAAAATGTCCATAGGCCCAACAAAAGGTCCAAAGGCCCCTGAAAAGTTCTCTATACCCCTGAAAAGGTCTCCATGCCCCAGAAAAGGTCCCTAGGCCCATGAAAAAGTCCCTAGGCCCCAAAAAGGTCCCAAGGTCCCCAAAAAGGTTCTCAGGCCCCGACAAGATCCCTAGGTCACCAAAAAGGTCCCCATGCATCTGAAAAGGTCCCCAGGCCCCTGAAAAGGTCTGCAGGCACCCAATAAGGTCGAAAGGCCTTCAAAAAGGTGACCAAGTCCTAGAAAAGGTCCCCAGGCCCACAAAATGGTCCCAAGGTATCCAAAAAGATCTCCAGGCCCCCAAAAAGATCCTCAGGGCCCCTAAAAGGTCCACAGGCCTCTGAAAAGGTCTTCAGGACCAAGAAAAGTTCTCCAGGCCCTCAAAAACGTCCCCAGGCTCCAAAAAACGTACCAAGATTCACAAAAAGGTCTAGACACCCTCGAAAACGTCCCAAGACCCCCGGACAGGTCCCCAGGCACCTGAATAGGTCCCCAGGTCCCCAGAAAGGTTCCCCAGGCCCCAGAAAAGGTCACCAGGCCCTCGAAAAGGTCCACGGACCCAGGAAGGGACCTCAGGACCCTGAAAAGGTCCCCAGGCCCCCTAAAAGGTCCCCAGGCCTCAGAGAAGGTCCTCAGGCTCCCAAAAAGGTTCCAAGGCCCCAGAAAGGGTCCCAAGGTCTGCAGGCATTCGAAAAGGTCCCCAGGCCCTGAAAAAAAGTCCCAGTCCCCAAAAAAGTCCCCCACCCATGAAAAGGCCTCCAGGCCACAGAAAACGTCCCCAGGCCCCTGAAAAGGTCCCAATTTCCCAAAAAAGGTCCCCAGGCCCCCAAAAAGGTCCTCAGCCCCCCAGAAAAGACCCCTGGGCCCCAGAAAAGGTACATTGGCCTTAGAAAAGGTCCCCAGGCCACAGAAAAGGTCCCTGGCCCCCAAAAAGATCCCAAGGTCCCCGAAAAGGTCCCTAGGCCCCCGAAAAGGTCGCCAGGCATCAGAAAAGGTCCCCAGTGAGCAAAAAATGTCCCTAGGCCACAGAAAAAGTCCTCAGCCCCAGAGAATGTCCCCAGGCAACCAGAAAGGTCCCCAGGCTCCAGAAAAGGTTCCCAGGATCCAGAAAAGGACTGCATGTGCCTGAAAAGGTCCCCAGGGCCGTGAAAAGGTCCTCAGGCACCCAAAAAGGTCCACAGGCCTCATAAAAGGTTCCCAGGCCCTGAAAAGGTCCCCAGGCCCTAGAAAAAGTCTGTAGGCCCCACAAAAAGAGCTCAGGACCCCAAAAAGGTCCCCAGGCCCCTGAAAAGGTCCCTATGCCCCCAAAAATGTCCCCAGGCCCCCACAATAGGTCCTAAGGCATCCAAAAAGGTCCCCAGGCCCCAGAAAAGGTTCCCAGCCCCCTGAAAAGGTTCCCAGGCCCTGTAAAAGGTCCCAAGGCTGCCAAGAAGGTCCCAAGGGCCCCAAAAAGGTCTGCAGGCCCCCTGAAATGTCCTCATGCCTCCTAAAAGGTCCAAAGGCCCCCAAAAAGGTCCCGAGGTACCCAAAAAGATCCCGAGGCCCCTAAAAGGTCCCCAGGCCCCCACAAGGTCTCCAGGCCCTAAAAAAGGTCCTCAGGCCCCTGAAATATTCCCCAGAGTGCGACAAAGGCCCCAAGGCCATGAAAAGGTCTCCAAGCACCCAAGAAGGTCCTCAGGCCACCAAAAAGTCCCAAATTCCCGACAAGGTCCAGAGGTCCTAGAAAAGGTCCCCATGCCACCAAAAATATCCCAATTTACCCAAAAAGGTCCCAAGGCCCACGAATAGGTCCCCAGGCCTCAAAAAAAGTTCCCAGGACCCAGAAAAGGTCTGCATGCCCCTGAAAAGGTCCCCCGGCACCTGAAAAGTTCCTCAGGCACCCAAAAAGGTCCACAGACCTAAGAAAAGGTCTCCAGGATCTAGAAAAAGTCCCCAGGCCCCCAAAAATGTCCCAAGGCTCCACAAAAGGTGCTCAGGCCCCAAAAAGGTCCCCAGGCCTCAGAGAAGATCGCCAGGCCCCTGAAAAGGTCCCCAGGCCCCTAAAAAGGTCCGAAGGCCCCACAAAAGGTCCTCAGGCATCGAAAAAGGTTCCCAGGCCTGAAAAGGTTGCCAGGGCATGGAAAAGGTCACAATTTCCCCAAAAAGGTTCCCAGGCCCCCAAAAGGTCCCAAGGTTCTCGAAAGGTCCCCAGGCCTCAGAAAATGTCCACGGGCCCTCGAAAAGATCCACTGGTCCCCGAAAAGGTCCCCAGGCTCCCGTAAAGGTCGCAGGCCCCTGAAAAGGTCACCATCCCCCCAAAAAGGTCTCTAGGCACCAAAAAAATCTCCAGACCCGGAAAGTCCCCAGACTCCCAGAAAGGTCCCAAGTTCTTTGAAATGTTCCCCTAGCACCCGAAAATATCCCAAGGCCCACGAAAAGGTCCCCAGACCCCCTGAATGGTCCCCATTCCCCAGAAAAGGTTCCGAAGCCCCCGAAAATGTCCCCAAGCTAAAGGAAAGGTCCCCAGGCCCCCAAAAAGGTATGAAGGTCACAAAATGGTCCCCAGGTTCAAGGAAAGGTCCCCAAGCCCCCTAAAAGGTCCCCTGGAATTAGAAAAGGTCTCAAGGCCCCAAAAAAGGTCCCCAGGAACCCGAAAAGGTCCCTAGGCCCCAGGAAAGGTTACCAGGAACCTGAAAAGGTCCCCAGGCCCCAGAAAAGATCCCTAGGCCACAAAAAGGTCCCCATGCCCCCAGACAAGGTCCCCAGGCCCCCAAAAAGGTCGCCAGGGATCAGAAAAGGTCCCCAGGCCACAGAAAAGGTCCCCAGTCCCCAGAAAAGGTCATCAGCCTCAGAAAACGTCCCCAGGCCCCCAGAAAGGTCCCCAGGCCCCAGGAAAGGTTCCTAGGAACCAGAAAAGGACTGTATGCACCTGAAAAGATTCCCAGAACCCTGAAAAGGTCCTCAGGCACCCAAAAAAGTGCCCAGGCCTCATAAAAGGTCCCCAGGCCCTGAAAAGCTTCCCAGGCCCTAGAAAAAGTCCCCAGGCCCACAAAAAGGACCCCAGGCCCCACAAAAGGAGCTGAGGCCCCCAAAAAGGTCCCCAGGCCCCAGAAAAGCTCCCCAGGCTGCTGAAAAGGTCCCCATGCCCCCGAAAAGGTCCCCAGGCCCCAAAAAACTTTCCCAGGCCCCTGAAAAGGTCGCCAGGGCCTGGAAAAGGTCACATTTTCCCCAAAAAGGATCAAGGCTGCCAAAAGGTCCCAAGGTCCTTGAAAAGGTCCCCAGACTGCAGAAAATATCCACAGGCCCCTGAAAAGGTCCACTGTTCCAAGAAAAGGTCCCCAGGAACCAAAAAAGGTCACCATCCCCCCAAAAATGTCTCTAGACACCAGAAAAAATCTCCAGACCCCGAAAAATCCCCCAGACTCCCAGAAAGGTCCCAAGTTCTTCGAAATGGTTACCAAGCACCCGAAAATATCCCAAGGCCCCGAAAAGGTCCAGAGGTCCTTGGAAAGGTCCCCATGCCACTGAGAAGGTCCCAATTTCCCCAAAAAGGTCCCAGGCCCCTGAAAAGGTCCTCAGGCCCCCAGAAAAAGCCCCCAGGCCCCAGAAAAGGTACCATGGACTTAGAAAAGGTCCCCAGGCCAGAGAAAAGGTCCCCAGGGCCCCAAAAAGATCCCAAGGTCCCCGAAAAGGTCCCTAGGCCCCCAAAAACGTCGCCAGGCATCAGAAAAGGTCCCTATTCAGCAAAAAATGTCCCTAGGCCCCAGAAAAAGTCCTCAGCCCCAGAAAATGTCCCCAGGCCCCCAGAAAGGTCCCCAGACCCCAGAAAAGGTTCCCAGGAACCAGAAAAGAACTGCATGTGAATGAAAAGGTCCCCAGGGCCTTGAAAAGATCCTCAGGCACCCAAAAAGATCCACAGGCCTCATAAAAGGTCCCCAGGCCCTGAAAAGGTCCCCAGGCCCTAGAAAAAGTCCACAGGCCCCACAAAAAGAGCTCAGGCTCCCTAAAAGGTCCCCAGGCCCCTGAAAAGGTCCCTATGCCCCCAAAAATATATCCATGGCACCACAATAGGTCCTAAGGCATCCAAAAAGGTCCCCAGGCCCCAGAAAAGGTTCCCAGGCCCCTGAAAAGATTCCCAGGCCCTGTAAAAGGTCCCAAGGCTGCCAAGAAGGTCCCAAGGGCCCCAAAAAGGTCTGCAGGCCCCATGAAATGTATTGATGCCTCCTAAAAGGTCCAAAGGTCCCCAAAAAGGTCCGAAGGTACCCAAAAAGATCCCCAGGCCCCTAGAAGGTCCCCAGGCCCCCAAAAGGTCTCCAGGCCCTAAAAAAGGTCCTCAGGCCCTTGAAATATTCCCCAGGGTCCGGCAAAGGCCCAAGGCAACGAAAAGGTCCCCAAGCACCCAAAAAGGTCCTCAGGCCACCAAAAAGTCCCAAATCCCCGAAAAGGTCCATAGGTCCTAGAAAAGGTCCCCATGCCACCAAAAAAGTCCCAATTTACCCCAAAAGGTCCCAAGGCCCACAAATAGGTCCCCAGGCCCCCAAAAAAGTTCCCAGGACCCAGAAAAGATCTTCATGCCCCTGAAAAGGTCCCCAGGCCCCTGAAAAGTTCCTCAGGCACCCAAAAAGGTCCACAGACCTAAGAAAAGGTCCCGAGGCTCTGAAAGGTTCTCCATGCTCTAAAAAATGTCCCCAGGCCCCCAAAAATGTCCCAAGGCTCCACAAAAGGTGCTCAGGCCCCAAAAAGGTCCCCAGGCCCCAGAAAAGATCCCCAGGCCCCTGGAAAGGTCCCCAGGCCCCTAAAAGGGTCCGAAGGCCCCACAAAAGGTCCTCAGGCATCGAAAAAGGTTCCCAGGCCCCTGAAAAGGTCGCCAGGGCATGGAAAAGGTCACAATTTCCCTGAAAAGGTTCCCAGGCCCCCAAAAGGTCCCAAGGTTCTCGAAAGGTCCCCAGGCCTCAGAAAATGTCCACGGGCCCTCAAAAAGATCCACAGGTCCCCGAAAAGGTCCCCAGGCTCCCGTAAAGGTCGCAGGCCCCCGAAAAGGTCACCATCCCCCCAAAAAGGTCTCGAGTCACCAGAAAAAATCTCCAGACCCAGAAAGTCCCCAGACTCCCAGAAAGGTCCCAAGTTCTTTGAAATGTTCCCCAAGCACCCGAAAATATCCCAAGGCCCACGAAAAGGTCCCCAGACCCCCTAAAAGGTCCCTATGCCCCCAAAAACTTTCCCAATGCCCCAAAAATGTTCCCAAGCCCCAGGAAAGGTCCCCAGGCCCCAAAAAAGGTACACAGGTCACAAAATGGTCCCCAGGTTCAAGGAAAGGTCTCCAGGCCCCCTAAAAGGTCCTCTGGAATTAGAAAAGGTCTCAAGGCCCCAAAAGAGGTCCCTAGGAATCCAAAAAGGTCCATAGGCCCCAGGAAAGGTTATCAGGAACCTGAAAAGATCCCCAGGCCCCAGGATAGATCCCCAGGCTGCAAAAACGTCCCCATGCCCTATAAAAGGTCCCGAGATCCCAGAAAAGGACCAGAGGCTGCAGAAAATATCAGCATGGCCCAGAAAAGGTTGCGATGCCCCAGAAAAAGTCCCAACGCCACAGACAAGGTTCCCAGGCCCCCGAAAAGGTCACCAGGGATAAGAAAAGGTCTCCAGGCCAAAGAAAAGGTCCCCAGTCCCCAGAAAAGGTCATCAGCCTCAGAAAATGTCCCCAGGCCCCCAGAAAGGTCCCCAGGCCCCACAAAAGGAGCTGAGGCCCCCAAAAAGGTCCCCAGGCCCCAGAAAAGGTCCCCAGGCCCCTGAAAAGGTCCCCATGCCCGCAAAAAGGTCCCCAGGCCCCAAAAAAGGTCCTCAGGCATCCAAAAAAGTTCCCCAGGCCCCCAAAAAACTTTCCCAGGCCCCTGAAAAGGTCGCCAGGGCCTGGAAAAGGTCACATTTTCCCCAAAAAGGTTCCAAGGCTGCCAAAAGGTCCCAAGGTCCTTGAAAAGGTCTCTAGACTGCAGAAAATGTCCACAGGCCCCTGAAAAGGTCTACCATTCCTCAAAGAGGTCCCTACTCCCCATAAAGGTCCCCAGGCCCCCGAAAAGGTCACCATCCCCCAAAAATGTCTCTAGACACCAGAAAAAATCTGCAGACCCTGAAAAATCCCATAGACTCCCATAAAGGTCCCAAGTACTTCAAAATGGTTACCAAGCACACAAAAATATCCCAAGGATCCGAAAAGGTCCAGAGGTCCTAGAAAAGGTCCCCATGCCACTGAAAAGGTCCCAATTTCCCCAAAATGGTCTGCAGGCCCCCAAAAAGGTCCTCAGACCCCCAGAAAAGGCTGCCAGGCCCCAGAAAAGGTACCATGGCATTAGAGAAGGTCCCCAGGCCACAGAAAAGGTCCCCAGGCCCCCAAAAACATCCCAAGGTCCCCGAAAAGGTCCCTAGGCCCCCGAAAAGGTCGCCAGGCATCAGAAAAGGTCCCCACTCAGCAAAAAATGTCCCTATGCCCCAGAAAAAGTCCTCAGCCCCAGAAAATGACCCCAGGCCCTCAGAAAGGTCCCCAGGCCCCAGAAAAGGTTCCCAGGAACCAGAAAAGGACTGCATGTGCCTGAAAAGGTCCCCAGGGCCCTGAAAAGGTCCTCAGGCACCCAAAAAGTTCCACAGGCCTCATAAAAGGTTCCCAGGCCCTGAAAAGGTCCCCAGGCCCTAGAAAATGTCCGCAGGCCCCAGAAAAAGTGCTCAGGCCCCCAAAAAGGTCCCCAGGCCCCAGAAAAGGCCCCCAGGCCCCTGAAAAGGTCGCCAGGGCCTGGAAAAGGTCACATTTTCCCCAAAAAGGTTCCAAGGCTGCCAAAAGGTCCCAAGGTCCTTGAAAAGATCCCCAGACTGCAGAAAATGTCCACGGGCCCCTGAAAAGGTCCACCATTCACCAGAAAGGTCCCCAGTCTCCCATAAAGGTCCCTAGGCCCCCGAAAAGGTCACCATCCCCCCAAAAATGTCTCTAGACACCTGAAAAAATCTCCAGACCCTGAAAAATCCCCCAGATTCTCAGAAAGGTCCCAAGTTCTTCGAAATGGTTACCAAGCACCCGAAAATATTCCAAGGCCCCGAAAAGGTCCAGAGGTCTCTAGAAAAGGTTCCCATGCAACTGAAAAGGTCCCAGTTTCCCAAAAAAGGTCCCCAGGCCCCCAAAAAGGTCCTCAGGCCCCCAGAAAAGGCCCCTAGGCCCCAGAAAAGATACAATGGCCATAGAAAAGGTCCCCAGGCCACAGAAAAGGTCCCCGGCCCCCCAAAAGATCCCAAGGTCCCCGAAAAGGTCCCTAGGCCCCCGAAAAGGTCGCCAGGCATCAGAAAAGGTCCCCAGTCAGCAAAAAATGTCCCTAGGCCACAGAAAAAGTCCTCAGCCCCAGAAAATGTCCCCAGGCAACCAGAAAGGTCCCCAGGCCCCAGAAAAGGTTCCCAGGATCCAGAAAAGGACTGCATGTGCCTGAAAAGGTCTCCACGGCCCTGAAAAGGTCCTCAGGCACCCAGCAAGCTCCATAGGCCTCATAAAAGGTTCCGAGGCCCTGAAAAGGTCCCCAGGCCCTAGAAAAGTCTGCAGGCCCCACAAAAAGAGCTCAGGCCCCCAAAAAGGTCCCCAGGCCCCTGAAAAGGTCCCTATGCCCCCGAAAATGTCCCCAGGCCCCCACAATAGGTCCTAAGGCATCCAAAAAGGTCCCCAGGCCCCAGAAAAGGTTCCCAGCCCCCTGAAAAGATTCCCAGGCCCTGTAAAAGGTCCCAAGGCTGCCAAGAAGGTCCCAAGGGCCCCAAAAAGGTCTGCAGGCCCCCTGAAATGTCCTCATGCCTCCTAAAATTTCCAAAGGCCCCCAAAAAGGTCCTGAGGTACCCGAAAAGATTCCGAGGCCCCTAAAAGGTCCCCAGGCTCCCAAAAGGTCTCCAGGCCCTGAAAAAGGTCCTCAGGCCCCTGAAATATTCCCCAGGGTCCGACAAAGGCCCCAAGGTTGTGAAAAGGTCCCTAAGCACCCAAAAAAGTCCTCAGGCCACCAAAAAGTCCCAAATTCCCGAAAAGGTCCACAGGTCCTAGAAAAGGTCCCCATGCCACCAAAAAGGTCCCAATTTACCCAAAAAGGTCCCAAGGCCCACGAATAGGTCCCCAGCCCTCAAAAAAAGTTCCCAGGACCCAGAAAAGGTCTGCATGCCCCTGAAATGGTCCCCAGGCACCTGAAAAGTTCCTCAGGCACCCAAAAAGGTCCACAGACCTAAGAAAAGGTCTCCAGGCCCTGAAAGGGTCTCCAGGCTCTAGAAAAAGTCCCCAGGCCCCCAAAAATGTCCCAAGGCTCCACAAAAGGTGCTCAGGCCCCAAAAAGGTCCCTAGGCCTCAGAAAAGATTGCCAGGCCCCTGAAAAGGTCCCCAGGCCCCTAAAAAGGTCCAAAGGCCCCACAAATGGTCCTCAGGCATCGAAAAAGGTTCCCAGGCCCCTGAAAAGGTCGCCAGGGCATGGAAAAGGTCACAATTTCCCCAAAAAGGTTCCCAGGCCCCCAAAAGGTCCCAAGGTTCTCGAAAGGTCCCCAGGCCTCAGAAAATGTCCGTGGGCCCTCGAAAAGATCCACAGGTCCCCGAAAACGTCCCCAGGCTCCCGTAAAGGTCGCAGGCCCCTGAAAAGGTCACCATCCCCCCAAAAAGGTCTCTAGGCACCAAAAAAAATCTCCAGACCCGGAAAGTCCCCAGACTCCCAGAAAGGTCCCAAGTTCTTTGAAATGTTCCCAAAGCACCCGAAAATATCCCAAGGCCCACGAAAAGGTCCCCAGACCCCCTAAATGGTCCCCATACCCTGGAAAAGGTTCCGAAGCCCCCGAAAATGTCCCCAAGCTAAAGGAAAGGTCCCCAGGCCCCCGAAAAGGTATGAAGGTAACAAAATGGTCCCCAGGTTCAAGGAAAGGTCCCCAAGCCCCCTAAAAGGTCCCCTGGAATTAGAAAAGGTCTCAAGGCCCCCAAAAAGGTCCCCAGGAACCCGAAAAGGTCCCTAGGCCCCAGGAAAGGTTACCAGGAACCTGAAAAGGTCCCCAGGCCCCAGAAAAGATACCTAGGCCACAAAAAGGTCCCCATGCCCCGAAAAGGTCCTGAGATCCCAGAAAAGGATCACAGGCTCCAGAAAATATCAGCATGGCCCAGAAAAGGTAATGACGCCCCAGAAAAGTTCCAACGCCACAGACAAGGTCCCCAGGCCCCCGAAAAGGTCGCCAGGGATCAGAAAAGGTCCCCAGGCCACAGAAAAGGTCCCCAGTCCCCAGAAAAGGTCATCAGCCTCAGAAAATGTCCCCAGGCCTCCAGAAAGGTCCCCAGGCCCCAGAAAAGGTTCCCAGGAACCAGAAAAGGACTGTATGCACCTGAAAAGGTCCTCAGGTACCCAAAAAAGTCCCCAGGCCTCATAAAAGGTCCCCAGGCCCTGAAAAGCTTCCCAGGCCCTCGAAAAAGTCCCCAGGCCCACAAAAAGGACCCCAGGCCCCACAAAAGGAGCTGAGGCCCCCAAAAAGGTCCCCAGGCCCCAGAAAAGGTCCCCAGGCTGCTGATAAGGTCCCCATGCCCCCGAAAAGGTCCCCAGGCCCCAAAAAAGGTCCTCAGGCTTCCAAAAAGGTCGCCAGGGCCTGGAAAAGGTCACATTTTCCCCAAAAAGGTTCCAAGGCTGCCAAAAGGTCCCAAGGTCCTTGAAAAGGTCCCCAGACCGCAGAAAATATCCACAGGCCCATGAAAAGGTCCATTGTTCCAAGAAAAGGTCCCCAGTCTCCCATAAAGGTCCCCAGGAACCAAAAAAGGTCACCATCCCCCCAAAAATGTCTCTAGACACCAGAAAAAATCTCCAGATCCCGAAAATTCCCCCAGACTCCCAGAAAGGTCCCAAGTTCTTCGAAATGGTTACCAAGCACCCGAAAATATCCCAAGGCCCCGAAAAGGTCCAGAGGTCCTTGAAAAGGTCCCCATGCCACTGAGAAGGTCCCAATTTCCCCAAAAAGGTCCCAGGCCCCCAAAAAGGTCCTAAGGCCCCCAGTAAAGGCCCCCAGGCCCCAGAAAAGGTACCATGGGCTTAGAAAAGGTCCCCAGGCCAGAGAAAAGGTCCCCAGGCCCCTAAAAGATCCCAAGGTCCCCGAAAAATCCCTAGGCCCCCGAAAACGTCGCCAGGCATCAGAAAAGGTCCCTATTCAGCAAAAAATGTCCCTAGGCCCCAGAAAAAGTCCTCAGCCCCAGAAAATGTCCCCAGGCCCCCAGAAAGGTCCCCAGGCCCCAGAAAAGGTTCCCAGGAACCAGAAAAGAACTGCATGTGACTGAAAAGGTCCCCAGGGCCTTGAAAAGATCCTCAGGCACCCAAAAAGATCCACAGGCCTCATAAAAGGTCCCCAGGCCCTGAAAAGGTCCCCAGGCCCTAGAAAAAGTCCACAGGCCCCACAGAAAGAGCTCAGGCCCCCTAAAAGGTCCCCAGGCCCCTGAAAAGGTCCCTATGCTTCCAAAAATATATCCAGGGCACCACAATAGGTCCTAAGGCATCCAAAAAGGTCCCCAGGCCCCAGAAAAGGTTCCCAGGCCCCTGAAAAGATTCCCAGGCCCTGTAAAAGGTCCCAAGGCTGCCAAGAAGGTCCCAAGGGCCCCAAAAAGGTCTGCAGGCCCCATGAAATATCCTCATGCCTCCTAAAAGGTCCAAAGGTTCCCAAAAAGGTCCAAAGGTACCCAAAAAGATCCCCAGGCCCCTAAAAGGTCTCCAGGCCCCCAAAAGGTCTCCAGGCCCTAAAAAAGGTCCTCAGGCCCTTGAAATATTCCCCAGGGTCCAACAAAGGCCCAAGTCCATGAAAAGGTCCCCAAGCACCCAAAAAGGTCCTCAGGCCACCAAAAAGTCCCAAATCCCTGAAAAGGTCCACAGGTCCTAGAAAAGGTCCCCATGCCACCAAAAAGGTCCCAATTTACCCAAAAAGGTCCCAAGGCCCACAAATCGGTCCCCAGGCCCCCAAAAAAGTTCCCAGGACCCAGAAAAGATCTTCATGCCCCTGAAAAGGTCCCCAGGCCCCTGAAAAGTTCCTCAGGCACCCAAAAAGGTCCACAGACCTAAGAAAAGGTCCCCAGGCTCTGAAAGGGTCTCCATGCTCTAGAAAAAGTCCCCAGGCCCCCAAAAATGTCCCGAGGCTCCACAAAAGGTGCTCAGGCCCCAAAAAAATCCCCAGGCCCCAGAAAAGATCCCCAGGCCCCTGAAAAGGTCCCCAGGCCCCTAAAAGGGTCCAAAGGCCCCACAAAAGGTCCTCAGGCATCGAAAAAGGTTCCCAGGCCCCTGAAAAGGTCGCCAGGGCATGGAAAAGGTCACAATTTCCCTGAAAAGGTTCCTAGGCCCCCAAAAGGTCCCAAGGTTCTCGAAAGGTTCCCAGGCCTCAGAAAATGTCCACGGGCCCTCAAAAAGATCCACAGGTCCCCGAAAAGGTCCCCAGGCTCCTGTAAAGGTCGCAGGCCCCCGAAAAGGTCACCATCACCCCAAAAAGGTCTCGAGGTACCAGAAAAAATCTCCAGACCCAGAAAGTCCCCAGACTCCCAGAAAGGTCCCAAGTTCTTCGAAATGTTCCCCAAGCACCTGAAAATATCCCAAGTCCCACGAAAAGGTCCCCAGACCCCCTAAAAGGTCCCTATGCCCCCAAAAACTTTCCCAATCCCCTGAAAATGTTCCCAAGCCCCAGGAAAGGTCCCCAGGCCCCAAAAAAGGTACAAAGGTCACAAAATGGTCCCCAGGTTCAAGGAAAGGTCCCCAGGCCCCCTAAAAGGTCCCCTGGAATTAGAAAAGGTCTCAAGGCCCCAAAAGAGGTCCCTAGGAATCCAAAAAGGTCCATAGGCCCCAGGAAAGGTTATCAGGAACCTGAAAAGATCCCCAGGCCCCAGGAAAGATCCCCAGGCTGCAAAAATGTCCCCATGCCCTATAAAAGGTCCCGAGATCCCAGAAAAGGACCAGAGGCTCCAGAAAATATCAGCATGGCCCAGAAAAGGTTGCGATGCCCCAGAAAAAGTCCCAATGCCACAGACAAGGTCCCCAGGTCCCCGAAAAGGTCACCAGGGATCAGAAAAGGTCTCCAGGCCAAAGATAAGGTCCCCAGTCCCCAGAAAAGGTCATCAGCCTCAGAAAATGTCCCCAGGCCCCCAGAATGGTCCCCAGGCCCCAGAAAAGGTTCCCAGGAACCAGAAAAGGACTGCATGCACCTGAAAAGGTCCCCAGGACCCTGAAAAGGTCCTCAGGCACCCAAAAAGGTCCCCAGGCCTCATAAAAGGTCCCCAAGCCCCAAAAAGCTTCCCAGGCCCTAGAAAAAGTCTCCAGGCCCCTGAAAAGGTCCCCATGCCCCCAAAAAGGTCCGCAGGCCCCCAAAAAGGTCCCCAGGCCCCAAAAAAGGTCCCCAGGCCCCCAAAAAACTTTCCCAGGCCCCTGAAAAGGTCGCCAGGGCCTGGAAAAGGTCACATTTTCCCCAAAACGGTTCCAAGGCTGCCAAAAGGTCCCAAGGTCCTTGAATAGGTCTCTAGACTGCAGAAAATGTCCACGGGCCCCTGAAAAGGTCTACCATTCCTCAAAGAGGTCCCCACTCCCCCATAAAGGTCCCCAGGCCCCCGAAAAGGTCACAATCCCCCCAAAAATGTCTCTAGACACCAGAAAAAATCTGCAGACCCCGAAAAATTCCATAGACTCCCATAAAGGTCCCAAGTTCTTCGAAATGGTTACCAAGCACACGAAAATATCCCAAGGATCCGAAAAGGTCCAGAGGTCCTAGAAAAGGTCCCCATGCCACTGAAAAGGTCCCAATTTCCCCAAAACGGTCCCCAGGCCCCCGAGAAGGTCCTCAGACCCCCAGAAAAGGCTGCCAGGCCCCAGAAAAGGTACCATGGCATTAGAGAAGGTCCCCGGGCCACAGAAAAGGTCCCCAGGCCCCCAAAAAGATCCCAAGGTCCCTGAAAAGGTCCCTAGGCCCCCGAAAAGGTCGCCAGGCATCAGAAAAGGTCCCCACTCAGCAAAAAATGTCCCTAGGCCCCAGAAAAAGTCCTCAGCCCCAGAAAATGACCCCAGGCCCCCAGAAAGGTCCCCAGGCCCCAGAAAAGGTTCCCAGGAACCAGAAAAGGACTGCATGTGCCTGAAAAGGTCCCCAGGGCCCTGAAAAGGTCCTTAGGCACCCAGAAAGGTCCACAGGCCTCATAAAAGGTCCCCAGGCCCTGAAAAGGTCCCCAGGCCCTAGAAAAAGTTTGCAGGCCCCATAAAAAGAGCTCAGGCCCCCAAAAAGGTCCCCAGGTCCCAGAAAAGGTCCCCATGCCCCTGAAAAGGTCCCCATGCCCCCAAAAATGTACCCAGGCCCCACAATAGGTCCTCAGGCATCCAAAAAGGTCCCCAGGCCCCAGAAAAGGTTCCCAGGCCCCTGAAAAGATTCCCAGGCCCTGTAAAAGGTCCCAAGGCCGCCAAAAAGGTCCCAAGGGCCCCAAAAAAGTCTGCAGGCCCCCTGAAATGTCCTCATGCCTCCTAAAAGGTCCAAAGGCCCCCAAAAATGTCCTGAGGTACCCAAAAAGATCCCCAGGCCCCTAAAAGGTCCCCAGGCCCCCAAAAGATCTCCAGGCCTTAAAAAAGGTCCTCAGGCCCCTGAAATATTCCCCAGGGTCCGACAAAGGCCCCAAGGCCGTGAAAAGGTCCCCAAGCACCCAGAAAGGTCCTCAGACCACCAAAAAGTCCCAAATCCCTGAAAAGGTCCACAGGTCCTAGAAAAGGTCCCCATGCCACCAAAAAGGTCCCAATTTACCCAAAAAGGTCCCAAGGCCCACAAATAGGTCCCCAGGCCCCCCAAAAAGTTCCCAGGACCCAGAAAAGGTCTGCATGCCTCTGAAAAGGTTCCCAGGCCCCTGAAAAGTTCCTCAGGCACCCAAAAAGGTCCACAGACCTAAGAAAAGGTCCCCAGGCCCTGAAAGGGTCTCCAGGCTTTTGAAAAAGTCCCCAGGCCCCCAAAAATGTCCTGAGGCTCCACAAAAGGTGCTCAGGCCCCAAAAAGGTCCCCAGGCCCCAGAAAAGATCCCCAGGCCCCTGAAAAGGTCCCCAGGCCCCTAAAAAGGTCCAAAGGCCCCACAAAAGACCCTTAGGAATCGAAAAAGGTTCCCAGGCCCCTGAAAAGGTCGCCAGGGCATGGAAAAGGTCACAATTTCCCCGAGAAGGTTCCCAGGCCCCAGAAAAGGTCCCCAGGCTGCTGAAAAGGTCCCCATGCCCCTGAAAAGGTCCCCAGGCCCATAAAAGGTCCTCAGGCATCCACAAAGGTCCCCAGGCCCCAAAAAACTTTCCCAGGCCCCTGAAAAGGTCGCCAGGGCCTGGAAAAGGTCACATTTTCCCCAAAAAGGTTCCAAGGCTGCCAAAAGGTCCCAAGGTCATTGAAAAGGTACCCAGACTGCAGAAAATATCCACAGGCCCCTGAAAAGGTCCATTGTTCCAAGAAAAGGTCCCCAGTCTCCCATAAAGGTCCCCAGGAACCAAAAAAGGTCACCATCCCCCCAAAAATGTCTCTAGACACCAGAAAAAATCTCCAGATCCCGAAAATTCCCCCAGACTCCCAGAAAGGTCCCAAGTTCTTCGAAATGGTTACCAAGCACCCGAAAATATCCCAAGGCCCCGAAAAGGTCCAGAGGTCCTTGAAAAGGTCCCCATGCCACTGAGAAGGTCCCAATTTCCCCAAAAAGGTCCCAGGCCCCCGAAAAGGTCCTCAGGCCCCCAGAAAAGGCCCCCAGGCCCCAGAAAAATTACCATGGACTTAGAAAAGGTCCCCAGGCCAGAGAAAAGGTCCCCAGGCCCCTAAAAGATCCCAAGGTCCCCGAAAAATCCCTAGGCCCCCGAAAACGTCGCCAGGCATCAGAAAAGGTCCCTATTCAGCAAAAAGTGTCCCTAGGCCCCAGAAAAAGTCCTCAGCCCCAGAAAATGTTCCCAGGCCCCCAGAAAGGTCCCCAGGCCCCAGAAAAGGTTCCCAGGAACCAGAAAAGAACTGCATGTGACTGAAAAGGTCCCCAGGGCCTTGAAAAGATCCTCAGGCACCCAAAAAGATCCACAGGCCTCATAAAAGGTCCCCAGGCCCTGAAAAGGTCCCCAGGCCCTAGAAAAAGTCCACAGGCCCCACAAAAAGAGCTCAGGCCCCCTAAAAGGTCCCCAGGCCCCTGAAAAGGTCCCTATGCTTCCAAAAATATATCCAGGGCACCACAATAGGTCCTAAGGCATCCAAAAAGGTCCCCAGGCCCCAGAAAAGGTTCCCAGGCCCCTGAAAAGATTCCCAGGCCCTGTAAAAGGTCCCAAGGCTGCCAAGAAGGTCCCAAGGGCCCCAAAAAGGTCTGCAGGCCCCATGAAATGTCCTCATGCCTCCCAAAAGGTCCAAAGGTACCCAAAAAGATCCCCAGGCCCCTAAAAGGTCCCCAGGCCCCCAAAAGGTCTCCAGGCACTAAAAAAGGTCCTCAGGCCCTTGAAATATTCCCCAGGGTCCAACAAAGGCCCAAGTCCACGAAAAGGTCCCCAAGCACCCAAAAAGGTCCTCAGGCCACCAAAAAGTCCCAAATCCCTGAAAAGGTCCACAGGTCCTAGAAAAGGTCCCCATGCCACCAAAAAGGTCCCAATTTACCCAAAAAGGTCCCAAGGCCCACAAATAGGTCCCCAGACCCCCAAAAAAGTTCCCAGGACCCTGAAAAGGTCTGCATGCCCCTGAAAAGGTTCCCAGGCCCCTGAAAAGTTCCTCAGGCACCCAAAAATGTCCACAGACCTAAGAAAAGTTCCCCAGGCCCTGAAAGGGTCTCCAGGCTTTAAAAAAATCCCCAGGCCCCCAAAAATGTCCTGAGGCTCCACAAAAGGGGCTCAGGCCCCAAAAAGGTCCCCAGGCCCCAGAAAAGATCCCCAGGCCCCTGAAAAGGTCCCCAGGCCCCTAAAAAGGTCCGAATGCCCCACAAAAGACCCTTAGGAATCGAAAAAGGTTCCCAGGCCCCTGAAAAGGTCGCCAGGGCATGGAAAAGGTCACAATTTCCCCGAGAAGGTTCCCAGGCCCCCAAAAGGTCCCAAGGTTCTCGAAAGGTCCCCAGGCCACAGAAAATGTCCACAGGCCCTCGAAAAGATCCACAGGTCCCCAAAAAGGTCCCCAGGCTCCTGTAAAGATCCCAGGCCCCCGAAAAGATCACCATCCCCCCAAAAAGGTCTCTAGGCACCAGAAAAAATCTCCAGACCCGGAAAGTCCCCAGACTCCCAGAGAGGTCCCAAGTTCTTCGAAATGTTCCCCAAGCACCTGAAAATATCCCAAGGCCCACGAAAAGGTCCCCAGACCCTCTAAAAGGTCCCCATGCCACCGAAAAGGTTCCCAAGCCCTTGAAAATGTCCCTAAGCTCCAGGAAAGGTACCCAGGCCTCAAAAAATGTACGAAGGTCACAAAATGGTCCCCAGGTTCAAGGAAAGGTCCCCAGGCCCCCTAAAAGGTCCCCTGGAATTAGAAAAGGTCTCAAGGCCCAAAAAGGTCCCCAGGAACCTGAAAAGGTCCCTAGGCCCCAGGAAAGGTTACCAGGAACCTGAAAAGGTCCCCAGGCCCCAGAAAAGATCCCCAGGCCACAAAAAGGTCCCCATGCCCCAAAAAAGGTCCTGAGATCCCAGAAAAGGACCACAGGCTCCAGAAAATATCAGCATGGCCCAGAAAAGGTCGTGATGCCCCAGAAAAAGTTCCAACACCACAGGAAAGGTCCCCAGTCCTCAGAAAGGGTCCCCATGTCCAAGAAAAGGTCCCAAGGCCCAAGAAAATGTCCCAAGGCTCAAGAAAATTGTCCTCAGGCGTCAGAGAAGGTTCCAATTCTCCGAAAAAGGTCGCCAGGCCCCCGAAAGGGTCCGCTGGCCTTAGAAAAGGTCCCTAAACCCCAGAAAAGATCCCCAGGCGCCCAGGAAAGGCCCCCAGGCCTCAGAAAAGGAACCGTGGCCTTAGAAAAGGTCCCCAGGCCACAGAAAAGGTCCATAGGCCCCCAAAAAGATCCCAATGTCCCCAAAAAGATCCCACAGTCCCCGAAAAGGTCCCTAAGTACAAGAAAAGATCCCAAGGTAACCAAAAAGGTCCCAGGCCCTCGGAAAGCTCCTCAGGCACCCAAAAAGATCCTCAGGCCTCCAAAAAGGTTGCAAGGCTTTAGAATTGGTCCACAGGCCCTGAAAAGTTACCCTGGCTCCCAAAAAGGTTACCAGGCCCCAGGAAAGGTCCCCAAGCCCTGGAAAAGGTCCCGAGCCCCTAAAAAATTCCAAGGTCTCAGAAAAGGTACCAAGGCCCCAGAAAAGTTCCACACACCATAGAAAAGGTCCCCAGGCCTCAAAAAAGGTCCCATGGCACCAAAAAAGGTCTGCATGCCCCTGAAAAGGTCCCCAGGCCCCTGAAAAGGTCCTCAGGCACCCAAAAAGGTCCACAGGCCTCAGAAAAGGTCCCCAAGCCTTGAAAAGGTCCCCAAGCCCTAGAAAAATTCCCCAGGGCCTCAAAAAGGTCCCTATGCACCACAAAAGGTCCCAAGACCCCCAAAAAGGTCCCCAGGCCCTAGAAAATATACCCAGGCCCCTGAAAAGGTCTCCAGGCCCCCAAAAAGGTCCCAAGGAACAACAAAAGGTCCACAGGCATCCGCAAAAGGTCCCAAGGCCCCAGAAAAGGTTCCCAGGCCCTTGAAAAGGTCCCAAGGCCCCGGAAAAGGTCCCCAACCCTCAAAAAGGTCCCAAGGTCTGTGAGAAGGTCCCTTGGAAGAAAAAAAGGTCACAATTTTCCCGAAAAGGTTCCCAGGCCCACAAAAGGTCCCAAGGTCCACAAAAAGGTCCCCAGGCTGCAGAAAATGTCCACGGGCCCCTGTGAAGGTCCCCAGGCCCCCAAACAGGTCCCCATCCCCTCCAAAAGGTCTACAGGCCATAGAAAAAATCTCCAGACCCCGGAAAAGTCCACAGACTCCCAGAAAGGTCCCAAGTTCCTCGAAATGGTCCTCAAGCACCCGAAAAGATCCCAAGGCCCCTGAAAAGGTCCCCAGACCCCCAAAAGGAGCTGAGGCCCCCAAAAAGGTCCCCAGGCCCCAGAAAAGATCCCCAGGCCCCTGAAAAGGTCCCCATGCCCCCAAAAAGGTCCCCATGCCCTAAAAAAGGTCCTCAGGCATCCAAAAAAGGTCCCAAGGCCCCCAAAAAACTTTCCCAGGCCCCTGAAAAGGTCGCCAGGGCCTGGAATAGGTCACATTTTCCCCAAAAAGGTTCCAAGGCTGCCAAAAGGTCCCAAGGTCCTTGAAAAGGTCTCTAGACTGCAGAAAATGTCCATGGGCCCCTGAAAAGGTCTACCATTCCTCAAAGAGGTCCCCACTCCCCCATAAAGGTCCCCAGGCCCCCGAAAAGGTCACCATCCTCCCTAAAATGTCTCTAGACACCAGAAAAAATCTGCAGACCCCGAAAAATCCCATAGACTCCCATAAAGGTCCCAAGTTCTTCGAAATGGTTACCAAGCACACAAAAATATCCCAAGGACCCGAAAAGGTCCACAGGTCCTAGAAAAGGTCCCCATGCCACTGAAAAGGTCCCAATTTCCCAAAAAAGGTCCCCAGGCCCCCAAAAAGGTCCTCAGACCCCCAGAAAAGGCTGCCAGGCCCCAGAAAAGGTACCATAGCATTAGAGAAGGTCCCTAGGCCACAGAAAAGGTCCCCAGGCCCCCAAAAAGATCCCAAGGTCCCCGAAAAGGTCCCTAGGCCCCCAAAAAGGTCGCCAGGCATCAGAAAAGGTCCCCACTCAGCAAAAAATGTCCCTAGGCCCCAGAAAAAGTCCTCAGGCCCAGAAAATGTCCCCAGGCACCCAAAAAGGTCCACAGGCCTCATAAAAGGTCCCCAGGCCCTGAAAAGGTCCCCAGGCCCTAGAAAAAGTTTGCAGGCCCCACAAAAAGAGCTCAGGCCCCCAAAAAGGTCCCCAGGTCCCAGAAAAGGTCCCCAGGCCCCTGAAAAGGTCCCTATGCCCCCAAAAATGTACCCAGGCCCCCACAATAGGTCCTGAGGCATCCAAAAAGGTCCCCAGGCCCCCGAAAAGGTTCCCAGGCCCCTGAAAAGATTCCCAGGCCCTGTAAAAGGTCCCAAGGCCGCCAAAAAGGTCCCAAGGGCCCCAAAAAGGTCTGCAGGCCCCCTGAGATGTCCTCATGCCTCCTAAAAGGTCCAAAGGCCCCCAAAAATGTCCTGAGGTACCCGAAAAGATCCCCAGGCCCCTAAAAGGTCCCCAGGCGCCCAAAAGGTCTCCAGGCCTTAAAAAAGGTCCTCAGGCCCCTGAAATATTCCCCAGGGTCCGACAAAGGCCCAAAAGCCATGAAAAGGTCCCCAAGCACCCAAAAAGGTCCTCAGACCACCAAAAAGTCCCAAATCCCTGAAAAGGTCCACAGCTCCTAGAAAAGGTCCCCATGCCACCAAAAAGGTCCCAATTTACCCAAAAAGGTCCCATGGCCCACGAATAGGTCCCCAGGCCCCAAAAAAGTTCCCAGGACCCAGAAAAGGTCTGCATGCCCCTGAAAAGGTTCCCAGGCCCCTGAAAAGTTCCTCAGGCACCCAAAAAGGTCCACAGACCTAAGAAAAGGTCCCCACGCCCTGAAAGAGTCTCCAGGCTTTAGAAAAAGTCCCCAGGCCGCCAAAAATGTCCTGAGGCTCCACAAAAGGTGCTCAGGCCCCTAAAATGTCCCCAGGCCCCAGAAAAGATCCCCAGGCCCCTGAAAAGGTCCCCAGGCCCCTAAAAAGGTCCGAATGCCCCACAAAAGGCCCTTAGGAATCGAAAAAGGTTCCCAGGCCCCTGAAAAGGTCGCCAGGGCATGGAAAAGGTCACAATTTCCCCGAGAAGGTTCCCAGGCCCCCAAAAGGTCCCAAGGTTGTCGAAAGGTCCCCAGGCCACAGAAAATGTCCACAGGCCCTCAAAAACATCCACAGGTCCCCGAAAAGGTCCCCAGGCTCCTGTAAAGGTCCCAGGCCCCCGAAAAGATCACCATCCCCCCAAAAAGGTCTCTAGGCACCAGAAAAAATCCCCAGACCCGGAAAGTCCCCAGACTCCCAGAAAGGTCCCAAGTTCTTCGAAATGTTCCCCAAGCACCTGAAAATATCCCAAGGCCCACGAAAAGGTCCCCAGACCGCCTAAAAGGTCCCCATGCCACCGAAAAGGTTCCCAAGCCCTTGAAAATGTCCCTAAGCTCCAGGAAAGGTACCCAGGCCCCAAAAAATGTACGAAGGTCACAAAATGGTCCCCAGGTTCAAGGAAAGGTCCCCAGGCCCCCTAAAAGGTCCCCTGGAATTAGAAAAGGTCTCAAGGCCCAAAAAGGTCCCCAGGAACCTGAAAAGGTCCCTAGGCCCCAGGAAAGGTTACCAGGAACCTGAAAAGGTCCCCAGGCCCCAGAAAAGATCCCCAGGCCACAAAAAGGTCCCCATGCCCCAAAAAAGGTCCTGAGATCCCAGAAAAGGACCACAGGCTCCAGAAAATATCAGTATGGCCCAGAAATGGTCGCGATGCCCCAGAAAAAGTTCCAACGCCACAGGAAAGGTCCCCAGTCCTCAGAAAGGGTCCCCATGTCCAAGAAAAGGTCCCAAGGCCCAAGAAAATGTCCCAAGGCTCAAGAAAATTGTCCTCAGGCGTCAGAGAAGGTTCCAATTCTCCGAAAAAGGTCGCCAGGCCCCCGAAAGGGTCCGCTGGCCTTAGAAAAGGTCCCCAAACCCCAGAAAAGATCCCCAGGCGCCCAGGAAAGGCCCCCAGGCCTCAGAAAAGGAACCGTGGCCTTAGAAAAGGTCTCCAGGCCACAGAAAAGGTCCATAGGCCCCCGAAAAGATCCCAATGTCCCCAAAAAGATCCCACAGTCCCCAAAAAGGTCCCTAAGCACGAGAAAAGATCCCAAGGTAACCGAAAAGGTCCCAGGCCCTCGGAAAGCTCCTCAGGCACCCAAAAAGATCCTCAGGCCTCCAAAAAGGTTGCAAGGCTTTAGAATTGGTCCACAGGCCCTGAAAAGTTACCCTGGCTCCCAAAAAGGTTACCAGGCCCCAGGAAAGGTCCCCAAGCCCTGGAAAAGGTCCCGAGCCCCTAAAAAATTCCAAGGTCTCAGAAAAGGTACCAAGGCACCAGAAAAGTTCCACACACCATAGAAAAGGTCCCCAGGCCTCAAAAAAGGTCCCATGGCACCAAAAAAGGTCTGCATGCCCCTGAAAAGGTCCCCAGGCCCCTGAAAAGGTCCTCAGGCACCCAAAAAGGTCCACAGGCCTCAGAAAAGGTCCCCAAGCCCTAGAAAAATTCCCCAGGGCCTCAGAAAGGTCCCTATGCACCACAAAAGGTCCTAAAACCCCCAAAAAGGTCCCCAGGCCCCAGAAAATATACCCAGGCCCCTGAAAAGGTCTCCAGGCCCCCAAAAAGGTCCCAAGGAACAACAAAAGGTCCGCAGGCATCCGCAAAAGGTCCCAAGGCCCCAGAAAAGGTTCCAAGGCCCCTGAAAAGGTCCCAAGGCCCTGGAAAAGGTCCCCAACCCTCAAAAAGGTCCCAAGGTCTGTGAGAAGGTCCCTTGGAAGAAAAAAGGTCACAATTTTCCCAAAAAGGTTCCCAGGCCCACAAAAGGTCCCAAGGTCCACAAAAAGGTCCCCAGGCTGCAGAAAATGTCCACGGGCCCCTGTGAAGGTCCCCAGACCCCCAAAAAGGTCCCCATCCCCTCCAAAAGGTCTCCAGGCCATAGAAAAAATCTCCAGACCCCGGAAAAGTCCACAGACTCCCAGAAAGGTCCCAAGTTACTCGAAATGGTCCCCAAGCACCCGAAAAGATCCCAAGGCCCCTGAAAAGGTCCCCAGACCCCCAAAAGTCTCCCTATGCCCCCCAAAAGGCTCCCAAGCCTCCGAAAATGTCCCCAAGCTCCAGAAAAAGTTCCCAGGCCCCCATAAAGGTACCAAGGTCCCTAAATGGTCCCCAGGCCCCAGAAAAGGTCCCCAGGTCCCAGAAAAGGACCACAGGCTCCAGAAAATATCACAAGGCCCCAGAAAAGGTCACGATGCCTCAGAAAAAGTCCCAACAGAAAATGTCCCCTGTCCCTGGAAAAGGTCCCAATGTCCAAGAAAAGGTTCAAATACCACAGAAAACGTCCCAAGGCCCCAGAAAACGTCCTGAGGCCCCAGAAAAGGTTCCCAGGCCCCAATAAAGGTCCCCAGCCCCCAGAAAAGGCCCCAAGCCCAAGAAAAGGTACCCTGGCCTTAGAAAAGGTCCCAAGGCCACTGAAAATGTCCCCAAGCGCCAGAAAATGTCCGTAGGCCCCAAAAAAGATACCAAGGTCCCAAAATGGATCCAAGGTCCAAGGAAAGGTCCCGAGGCCCCCTAAAAGCTCCCCAGGTCCCAGAAAAGGTCCCAAGACCCCATGAAATGTCACAAGGCCCCAGAAAAGGTCCCCAGGCCCCAGAAAAGGTCCCAAGGCCCCCAAAAAGGTTCCAAGGTCCCCAAAAAGGTTCCAGGCCACAAAAAATGTCAATGGGCCCCCAAAAAGGTCCCCAGGTCCCCTAAAAGATTCCCAGGCCAACTTAAAGGTACCCAGGGCCTCGAATAGGTCCCTATCCAACCTAAAAGGTCCCGAGGCCCCAGAAAAAATCCCCAGGCCCCTGAAAAAGTCCTGAGGCCTTAGAAAGGTCCTAAGGTCCCCAAGCACCCAAAAAGATCCCAATGTCCCCAAAAAGGTCCCCAGGCCCCATAAAAGGTCCCCATGCCTTCAAAAAGGTTCCCAAATCCCAGAAAAGGTCCCCAGAATCCAAAAAAGGTCACCAAGTCTTTGAAAAGGTCCCCAGGTCGCCAAAAGGGTCCAAATGGCCCCAAAAAGGTTCCCAGCTCCCCTGAAAAGTCCTCATGCCTCCTAAAAAATCCCCAGGCCCCCGAAAAGGTAACCAGGCCCTCGAAAAGATCCCTAGGCCCCGATAAGGTCCCGAGGATCCCAAAAGGTCACCAGTCCCTAAAAAGGTCCCCAGGCCCCTGAAATATTCCCAAGGCCCACACAAAGGCCCCAAGGTGCCAAAAAGGTCCCCAAGCCCCCAAAAAGGTCCCAAGCCCCCAAAAAGGTCCCAAGGCCCCAAAAAGGTCCACAGGTCCTTGAAAAGGTCCCCATGCCACTGAAAAGGTCCCAATTTCTCCAAAAAGGCCCCCAGGCCCCCAAAAAGATCCCCAGGCCCCAGAAATGGTATCCAAGCCCCAGTAAAGGTCCCCAGGCCCAGAAAAGGTCTGCATGCCCCCACAAAGGTCCCCAGGCCCCCCAAAAATTTCCCAGGGCCTAGAAATGGTCTGCATACCCCTGAAAAGGTCCCCAGGCCCCTCAAAAGGTCCTTACACACCCAAAAAGGTTCAGAGGCCTCAGAAAATGTCCCCAGGCCCTGAAAAGGTCCCCAGGCTCTAGAAAAAGTCCCCATGCTGCCAAAAAGGTCCCCAAGATGCACAAAAGGTGCTCAGGCACCTAAAAAGGTCCCCAGGCCCCAGAAAAGGTCCCATGGCCACTGAAAAGGTCCCCAGGACCCCCAAAAGGTCCCCAGGCCCCACAAAAGGTCCTCATGCATCCAAAAAGGTCCCCAGGCTCCAAAGAAGGTTCCCAGGCCCCTGAAAAGGTCGCCAGGGCCCAGAAAAGATCATAATTTCCCCGAAAAAGTTCCCAGGCCCCCAAAAGGTCCCAAGGTCCTCGAAAAGGTCCCCAGGCCACAGAAAATGCCCACTGGCCCCCAAAAAGGTCCACAGGTCCCCAAAAATTTCCCCAGGCTCCTGTAAAGGTCCCCAGACCCCCAAAAAGGTCACGATCCCCCAAAAAGGTCTCGAGATACCAGAAAAAATCTCCAGACCTGGAAAGTCCCCAGACTCCCAGAAAGGTCCCAAGTTCTTCGAAATGTTCCCCAAGCACCTGAAAATATCCCAAGGCCCATGAAAAGGTCCCCAGACCCTTTAAAAGGTCCCCATGCCCCCATAAAAGGTTCTCAAGCCCCTGAAAATGTTCCCAAGCTCCAGGAAAGGTCCATAGGCCCCAAAAAAGGTACAAAGGTCACAAAATGGTCCCCAGGTTCAAGGAAAGGTCTCCAGGCCCCCTAAAAGGTCCTCTGGAATTAGAAAAGGTCTAAAGCCCCAAAAGAGGTCCCCAGGAACCCAAAAAGGTCCCTAGGCCCCAGGAAAGGTTATCAGGAACCTGAAAAGATCCCCAGGCCCCAGGAAGGATCCCCAGGCCGCAAAAAGGTCCCCATGCCCTGGAAAAGGTCCCGAGATCCCAGAAAAGGACCACAGGCTCCAGAAAATATCAGCATGGCCCAGAAAAGGTTGCGATGCCCCAGAAAAAGTCCCAACACCACAGACAAGGTCCCCAGGCCCCCGAAAAGGTCACTAGGGATCAGAAAAGGTCTCCAGGCAACAGAAAGGTCCCCAGGCCCCAGAAAAGGTTCCCAGGAACCAGAAAAGGACTGCATGCACCGGAAAAGGTCCCCAGGACCCTGAAAGGGTCCCCATGCCCCCAAAAAGGTCCCCAGGCCTCATAAAAGGTCCCCAAGCCCCAAAAAGCTTCCCAGGCCCTAGAAAAAGTCTCCAGGCCCACAAAAAGGACCCCAGGCCCCACAAAAGGAGCTGAGGCCCCCAAAAAGGTCCCCAGGCCCCAGAAAAGGTTCCCAGGCCCCTGAAAAGGTCCCCATGCCCCCAGAAAGGTCCCCAGGCCACAAAAAAGGTCCTCAGGCATCCAAAAAAGGTCCCAAGGCCCCCCAAAAACTTTCCCAGGCCCCTGAAAAGGTCGCCAGGGCCTGGAAAAGGTCACATTTTCCCCCAAAATGTTCCAAGGCTGCCAAAAGGTCCAAAGGTCCTTGAAAAGGTCGTTAGACTGCAGAAAATGTCCACGGGCCCCTGAAAAGGTCTACCATTCCTCAAAAAGGTCCCCACTCCCCCATAAAGGTCCCCAGGCCCCCGAAAAGGTCACCATCCCCCCAAAAATGTCTGTAGACACCAGAAAAAATCTGCAGACCCCGAAAAATCCCCTAGACTCCCAGAAGGGTCCCAAGTTCTTCGAAATGGTTACCAAGCACCCGAAAATATCCCAAGGCCCCGAAAAGGTCCAGAGGTCCTAGAAAAGGTCCCCATGCTACTGAAAAGGTCCCAATTTCCCCAAAAACGTCCCCAGGCCAACAAAAAGGTCCTCAGGCCCCCAGAAAAGGCCGTCATGCCCCAGAAAAGGTACCATGGCATTAGAGAAGGTCCCCAGGCCACAGAAAAGGTCCCCAGGCCCCCAAAAAGATCCCAAGGTCCCCAAAAAGGTCCCTAGGCCCCCGAAAAGGTCGCCAGGCATCATAAAAGGTCCCCAGTCTGCAAAAAATGTCGCTAGGCCCCAGAAAAAGTCCTCAGCCCCAGAAAATGTCCCCAGGCCCCCAGAAAGGTCCCCAGGCCCCAGAAAAGGTTCCCAGGAACCAGAAAAGGACTGCATGTGCCTGAAAAGGTCCCCAGATCCCTGAAAAGGTCCTCAGGCACCCAAAAAGGTCCACAGGCCTCATAAAAGGTCCCCAGGCCCTGAAAAGGTCTCCAGGCCCTAGAAAAAGTCTGCAGGCCCCACAAAAAGAGCTCAGGCCCCCAAAAAGGTGCCCAGGTCCCAGAAAAGGTCCCCAGGCTCCTGAAAAGGTCCCTATGCCCCCAAAAATGTACCAAGGCCCCCACAATAGGTCCTCAGGCATCCAAAAAGGTCCCCAGGCCCCAGAAAAGGTTCCCAGGCCCCTGAAAAGATTCCCAGGCCCTGTAAAAGGTCCCAAGGCCGCCAAAAAGGTCCCAAGGGCCCCAAAAAGGTCTGCAGGCCCCCTGAAATGTCCTCATGCCTCCTAAAAGGTCCAAAGGCCCACAAAAATGTCCCGAGGTACCTGAAAAGATCCCCAGGCCCCTAAAAGGTCCCCAGGCCCCCAAAAGGTCTCCAGGCCCTAAAAGAGGTCCTCAGGCCCCTGAAATATTCCCCAGGGTCTGACAAAGGCCTTAAGGCCACGAAAAGGTGCCCAAGCACCCAAAAAGGTCCTCAGACCACCAAAAGTCCCAAATCCCTGAAAAGGTCCACAGGTCCTAGAAAAGGTCCCCATGCCACCAAAAAGGTCCCAATTTACCCAAAAAGGTCACAAGGCCAACGAATAGGTCCCCAGGCCCCCAAAAAGTTCCCAGGACCCAGAAAAGGTCTGCATGCCCCTGAAAAGGTCCCCAGGCCCCTGAAAAGTTCCTCAGGCACCCAAAAAGGTCCACAGACCTGAGAAAAGGTCCCCAGGCCCTGAAAGGGTCTCCAGGCTTTAGAAAAAGTCCCCAGGCCCCCAAAAATGTCCCGAGGCTCCACAAAAGGTGCTCAGGCCCCAGAAAAGATCCCCAGGCCCTTGGACAGGTCCCCAGGCCCCTAAAAAGGTCCGAAGGCCCCACAAAAGGCCCTTAGGAATCGAAAAAGGTTCCCAGGCCCCTGAAAAGGTCGCCGGGGCATGGAATAGGTCACAATTTCCCCGAAAAGGTTCCCAGGCCCCCTAAAGGTCCCAAGGTTCTCGAAAGGTCCCCAGGCCACAGAAAATGTCCACGGGCCCTCAAAAAGATCCACAGGTCCCCGAAAACGTCCTCAGGCTCCCGTAAAGGTCCCAGGCCCCCGAAAAGATCACCATCCCCCCAAAAAGGTCTCTAGGCACCAGAAAAAATCTCCAGACCCGGAAAGTCCCCAGACTCCCAGAAAGGTCCCAAGTTCTTTGAAATGTTCCCCAAGCACCTGAAAATATCCCAAGGCCCATGAAAAGGTCCCCTGACCCCCTAAAAGGTCCCCATGGCACCAGGAAAGGTACCCAGGCCCCAAAAAATGTATGAAGGTCACAAAATGGTCCCCAGGTTCAAGGAAAGGTCCCCAGGCCCCCTAAAGGGTCCCCTGGAATTAGAAAAGGTCTCAAGGCCCAAAAAGGTCCCCAGGAAGCTGAAAAGGTCCCTAGGCCCCAGGAAAGGTTACCAGGAACCTGAAAAGGTCCCCAGGCCCCAGGAAAGATCCCCAGGCCACAAAAAGGTCCCCATGCCACAAAAAAGGTCCCGAGATCCCAGAAAAGGACCACAGGCTCCAGAAAATATCAGCATGGCCCAGAAAAAGTTCCAACACCACAGGAAAGGTCCCCAGTCCTCAGAAAGGGTCCCCATGTCCAAGAAAAGGTCCCAAGGCCCAAGAAAATGTCCCAAGGCTCAAGAAAATTGTCCTCAGGCGTCAGAGAAGGTTCCAATTCTCCGAAAAAGGTCGCCAGGCCCCCGAAATGGTCCGCTGGCCTTAGAAAAGGTCCCCAAACCCCAGAAAAGATCCCCAGGTGCCCAGGAAAGGCCCCCAGGCCTCAGAAAAGGAACCCTGGCCTTAGAAAAGGTCCCCAGGCCACAGAAAAGGTCCATAGGCCCCCGAAAAGATCCCAATGTCCCCAAAAAGGTCCCACAGTCCCCGAAAAGGTCCCTAAGCACAAGAAAAGATCCCAAGGTAACCAAAAAGGTCCCAGGCCCTCGGAAAGCTCCTCTGGCACCCAAAAAGATCCTCAGGCCCCCAAAAAAGTTGCAAGGCTTCAGAATTGGTCCACAGGACCTGAAAAGGTATCCTGGCTCCCAAAAAGTTTACCAGGCCCCAGGAAAGGTCCCCAAGCCCTGGAAAAGGTCCCGAGCCCCTAAAAAATCCCAAGATCTCAGAAAAGGTACCAAGGCCCCAGAAAAGGTCCACACACCATAGAAAAGGTCCCCAGGCCTCAAAAAAGGTCCCATGGCACCAAAAAAGGTCTGCATGCCCCTGAAAAGGTCCCCAGGCCTATGAAAAGGTCCTCAGGCACCCAAAAAGGTCCACAGGCCTCAGAAAAGGTCCCCAAGCCTTGAAAAGGTCCCCAAGTCCTAGAAAAATTCCCCAGGGCCTCAAAAAGGTCCCTATGCACAACAAAAGGTGCATAGGGACCAATGTTACCATTGTTTATCAGAGACCAATGTTACCATTGTTTACCAGAGACCAATGTTACCATTGTTTACCAGAGACCAATGTTACCATTGTTTACCAGAGACCAATGTTACCATTGTTTACCAGAGACCAATGTAACCATTGTTTACCAGAGACCAATGTTACCATTGTTTACTAGAGACCAATGTTACCATTGTTTACCAGAGACCAATGTTACCATTGTTTACCAGAGACCAATGTTACCATTGTTTACCAGAGACCAATGTTACCATTGTTTACCAGAGACCAATGTTACCATTGTTTATCAGAGACCAATGTTACCATTGTTTACCAGAGACCAATGTTACCATTGTTTACCAGAGACCAATGTTACCATTGTTTACCAAAGACCAATGTTACCATTGTTTATCAGAGACCAATGTTACCATTGTTTATCAGAGACCAATGTTACCATTGTTTGTCAGAGTCCAATGTTTCCATTGTTTACCAGAGACCAATGTTACCATTGTTTATCAGAGACCTATGTTACCATTGTTTACCAGAGACCAATGTTACCATTGTTTACCAGAGACCAATGTTACCATTGTATACCAGAGACCAATGTTACCATTATTTATCAGAGACCAATGTTACCATTGTTTATCAGAGACCAATGTTACCATTGTTTTCCAGAAACCAATGTTACCATTGTTTACCAGAGACCAATGTTACCATTGTTTATCATAGAGCAATGTTACAATTGTTTATCAGAGTCCAATGTTACAATTGTTTACCAGAGACCAATGTTACCATTGCTTATCAGAGTCCAATGTTACCATTGTTTACCAGAGACCAATGTTACCATTGTTTATCAGAAACCAATGTTACCATTGTTTATCAGAGACCAATGTTACCATTGTGTACCAGAGACCAATGTTACCAATGTGTAGCAGAGACCAATGTTACCATTGTTGATCAGAGAGTAATGTTACAATTGCTTATCAGAGTCCAATGTTACCATTGTTTACCAGAGACCAATGTTACCATTTTTTACCAGAGACCAATGTTACCATTGTTTACCAGAGACCAATGTTACCATTGTTTACCAGAGACCAATGTTACCATTGTTTACCAGAGACCAATGTTGCCATTGTGTACCAGAGACCAATGTTACCATTGTGTAGCAGAGACCAATGTTACCATTGTTTATGAGAGACCAATGTTACCATTGTTTACCAGAGACCAATGTTACCATTGTTTACCAGAGACCAATGTAACCATTGTTTACCAGAGACCAATGTTACCATTGTTTACCAGAGACCAATGTTACCATTGTTTACCAGAGACCAATGTTACCATTGTTTACCAGAGACCAATGTTACCATTGTTTACCAGAGACCAATGTTACCATTGTTTACCAGAGACCAATGTTACCATTGTTTATCAGAGACCAATGTTACCATTGTTTACCAGAGACCAATGTTACCATTGTTTACTGGAGACCAATGTTACCATTGTTTACAAGAGACCAATGTTACCATTGTTTATCAGAGACCAATGTTACCATTGTTTGTCAGAGTCCAATGTTTCCATTGTTTACCAGAGACCAATGTTACCATTGTTTATCAGAGACCAATGTTACCATTGTTTACCAGAGACCAATGTTACCATTGTTTACCAGAGACCAGTGTTACCATTGTATACCAAAGACCAATGTTACCATTGTTTATCAGTGACCAATGTTACCATTGTTTATCAGAGACCAATGTTACCATTGTTTTCCAGAAACCAATGTTACCATTGTTTACCAGAGACCAATGTTACCATTGTTTATCATAGAGCAATGTTACAATTGTTTATCAGAGTCCAATGTTACAATTGTTTACCAGAGACCAATGTTACCATTGCTTATCAGAGTCCAATGTTACCATTGTTTACCAGAGACCAATGTTACTATTGTTTATCAGAGACCAATGTTACCATTGTTTATCAGAGACCAATGTTACCATTGTGTACCAGAGACCAATGTTACCATTGTGTAGCAGAGACCAATGTTACCATTGTTGATCAGAGAGTAATGTTACCATTGCTTATCAGAGTCCAATGTTACCATTGTTTACCAGAGACCAATGTTACCATTGTTTACCAGAGACCAATGTTACCATTGTTTACCAGAGACCAATGTTACCATTGTTTACCAGATACCAATGTTACCATTGTTTACCAGAGACAAATGTTACCATTGTTTACCAGAGACCAATGTTGCCATTGTGTACCAGAGACCAATGTTACCATTGTGTAGCAGAGACCAATGTTACCATTGTTTATGAGAGACCAATGTTACCATTGTGTACCATAGACCAATGTTACCATTGTGTACCAGAGACCAATGTTACCATTGTGTACCAGAGACCATTGTTACCATTGTTTCCCAGAGACCAATGTTACCATTGTTTACAAGAGACCAATGTTACCATTGTTTATCAGAGACCAATGTTACCATTGTGTACCAGAGGCCAATGTTACCATTGTGTACCAGACACCAATGTTACCATTGTGTACCAGAGACCAATGTTACCATTGTTTACCAGAGACCAATGTTACCATTGTTTATCAGAGACCAATGTTACCATTGTTTACCAGAGACCAATGTTACCATTGTTTATGAGAGACCAATGTTACCATTGTGTACCATAGACCAATGTTACCATTGTGTACCAGAGACCAATGTTACCATTGTGTACCAGAGACCAATGTTACCATTGTTTCCCAGAGACCAGTGTTACCATTGTTTACAAGAGACCAATGTTACCATTGTTTATCAGAGACCAATGTTTCCATTGTGTACCAGAGGCCAATGTTACCATTGTGTACCAGACACCAATGTTACCATTGTGTACCAGAGACCAATGTTACCATTGTTTACCAGAGACCAATGTTACCATTGTTTATCAGAGACCAATGTTACCATTGTTTACCAGAGACCAATGTTACCATTGTTTATCAGAGACCAATGTTACCATTGTGTACCAGAGACCAATGTTACCATTGTGTACCAGAGACCAATGTTACCATTGTTTACTGGAGACCAATGTTACCATTGTTTACCATAGACCAATGTTACCATTGTTTACCAGAGACCAATGTTACAATTGTTTATCAGAGACCAATGTTACCATTGTTCATCAGAGACCAATGTTACCATTGTTTATCAGAGACCAATGTTACCATTGTTTACCAGAGACCAATGTTACCATTGTTTACCAGAGACCAATGTTACCATTGTTTATCAGAGACCAATGTTACCATTGTTTATCAGAGAGTAATGTTACCATTGCTTATCAGAGTCCAATGTTACCATTTTTTACCAGAGACCAATGTTACCATTGTTTACCAGAGACCAATGTTACCATTGTTTACCAGAGACCAATGTTACCATTGTGTAGCAGAGACCAATGTTACCATTGTGTAGCAGAGACCAATGTTACCATTGTGTAGCAGAGACCAATGTTACCATTGTTTATCAGAGACCAATGTTACCATTGTGTAGCAGAGACCAATGTTACCATTGTTTACCAAAGACCAATGTTACCATTGTTTACCAGAGACCAATGTTACCATTGTTTACCAGAGACCAATGTTACCATTGTTTACCCGAGACCAATGTTGCCATTGTGTACCAGAGACCAATGTTATCATTGTGTAGCAGAGACCAATGTTACTATTGTTTATGAGAGACCAATGTTACCATTGTGTACCAGAGACCAATGTTACCATTGTGTACCAGAGACAAATGTTACCATTGTGTACCAGAGACCAATGTTACCATTGTTTCCCAGAGACCAATGTTACCATTGTTTACAAGAGACCAATGTTACCATTGTTTATCAGAGACCAATGTTACCATTGTGTACCAGAGGCCAATGTTACCATTGTGTACCAGACACCAATGTTACCCTTGTGTACCAGAGACCAATGTTACCATTGTTTACCAGAGACCAATGTTACCATTGTTTATCAGAGACCAATGTTACCATTGTTTACCAGAGAGCAATGTTACCATTGTTTACCAGAGACCAATATTACCATTGTGTACCAGAGACCAATGTTACCATTGTGTACCCGAGACCAATGTTACCATTGTTTACCAGAGACCAATGTTACCATTGTTTACCAGAGACCAATGTTACCATTGTTTACCAGAGACCAATGTTACTATTGTTTACCAGAGACCAATGTTACCATTGTTTACCAGAGACCAATGTTACCATTGTTAGTTGTCTGCATGTAATACCTTTTCCAGCTTAATAAAAGTGAACATAGAAACTAATTTCAATTCAATAACTGAAGAATTTTCGTCTTATTACCTTCAAAATATTAACACTATTTAAAAAAAAATAAATTCCCGATAAATTTTGGTGCAAATTTTTAAATTTTCTTGAAAATTTAATAACAATAAAATAATGTTAAGTCGTTGCGTTCAGAACAATGACTGAAGAATGTCACATTCGATAAGATTCAAACTTTCACTGTTGAAAGCATTGATTAAATGCTTTTTTTTTTAAATTTTAAATTGCCAGTTTTATTAAATGCATAGTTATATACTCAATAACTAGAGAATAACTCTTCTGGTCGGATTCAAACTCTTAAGCGTCGGCGTATCTTAACTGGAAGAGTTTTTAATTTAATTCGCGTTTTTTTTTTTTTAGATCTATTTGCCAGTTTTAAACATTTTCTATGGAATTTAATTTCCTTAAAAGAATAAGAATTTTAAGTAAATTAAAATAGCAGGAAGAAGACTGAGAAATATTAAATAAAAGTTTTAATAGCATATTTAATCTTCCTTGTTTTAATAGCAAATTTACTAGTTTTATTAGTATATTTACTCGTTTTAATAGTGAAGTTTCTATCATAATAGCATATTTACTCGTTTTAATATCATATGCACCCGTTTTAATATCATATGCACTCGTTTTAATAGCATATGCACTCGTTTTAATATCATATACACTCGTTTTAATAGCATATGCGCTCGTTTTAATATCATATGCACTCGTTTTAATATCATATGCACTCGTTTTAATAGCATATGCACTCGTTTTAATAGCATATGCACTCGTTTTAATATCATATACACTCGTTTTAATATCATATGCACTCGTTTTAATAGCATATGCACTCGTTTTAATAGCATATGCACTCGTTTTAATAGCATATGCACTCGTTTTAATATCATATGCACTCGTTTTAATGGCATATTTACTAGTTTAATGATCCTTTGATATCTAGGCACCAGAACAGGTAGGTTGACTGTGTTCCTGTCTTCTGCTAACTTCCTCAAAGACAAACCAGGGAACGGGTGGAGTTTGAACCCATGACAAGTGAGTGATAAAACTCAAGGCCAGAGTCTTCGTCTTATCTGATCCCATTATAATTTTCATCATTGTCACTCTGTGTGAGTTTTTTTTTTAATAGCATATGCACTCATTTTAATATCATATACACTCGTTTTAATAGCATATGCGCTCGTTTTAATATCATATACACTCCTTTTAATATCATATGCACTCGTTTTAATAGCATATGCACTCGTTTTAATAGCATATGCACTCGTTTTAATATATACACTCGTTTTAATATCATATGCACTCGTTTTAATAGCATATGCACTCGTTTTAATAGCATATGCACTCGTTTTAATAGCATATTTACTCGTTTTAATAGCATATGCACTCGTTTTAATAGCATATGCACCCATTTTAATATCATATGCACTCGTTTTAATAGCATATGCACTCGTTTTAATATCATATACACTCGTTTTAATAGCATATGCGCTCGATTTAATATCATATACACTCGTTTTAATATCATATGCACTCGTTTTAATAGCATATGCACTCGTTTTAATAGCATATGCACTGGACAAGTTTGTGAGCAGACCTTCTACAGTGTTCTTATGTGGGATAGCGATGAAGAAGTTTCTTGGCAAGTGGTTCAGCTATGTTATAGAAGCCACTATTCTGGTTGAAGTTGTCGGATATAGAAATAAGTGATGATTCCAGGATTCTTCGGTATTGAGTGTTGTCTTCTGTGGCGATAAGTCTTGAGTTTCTGTAGTTTATCAAGTGGTTGTGTGAATTACGGTGTTGTACGCAGGCATTCCTTGTGTCGTCAGACCTGCTTGCGTATTGGTGTTCTGAAATACGTGTTTGGAGGTCCCTTGATGTTTCGCCCACGTATAACTTGTTGCAGTCATTACAAGGGATTATGTATACCCCTGCAGAGGATGGAGGCTTGTCCTGCCTACTACTGGTGATGTCCTTGATGGTCGTGGTTGTGGAGGTAGATACTTGGAATGATGTTTTGGCAAAGATGTTGGAAACATGTTTGGCAATGGAGTTGGTGGGAAGGACTATGTATCTCTTCTCGGCAGTGTCTTCTCTGGGTGTGTTGAAGATGTTTAGTGCTCGCCGTCTGCAGTCTCTGATGAAGTGACGAGGATAGTGGAGTTTGGAAAATACCTGTTCAATTATAGTGCATTCTTCCTCAAGGAACTCGTTGCTGCAGATTCTGAGTGCACGCAGGAAGAAGCCTATAATTACACCACGTTTGGTTTTGGTGTCGTGGTGAGAGTAGAAGTGGAGAAGATCGTTTTGGTTGGTGGGTTTTCGATAGACTTTAAAACGAAGTTCGTGGTCAGCTTTGCAGAGTAGAACATCAAGGAAAGGAAGAGTGTTGTCGACCTCTTCTTCAAGTGTGAACTGGATTGAAGGCTCGACCTGGTTGAGCTTGTCTTGGAGAGCTTGAGACAAGCTCAACCAGGTCGAGCAGACTTGGGCACACAAGGCTCCGAGAATCCTAGTGTTTTTAAGGGTGCAGTGACTGCTAACAGTAATCAGTGGTAGTGACATCGTCAGTGAGCAATAATACGAGTGATAGCTAAAGTTATTAGTTAGAAAAAGTCGTGAGAAAGCCTGAAATTATCCATTATCCAAAATTATCCAAACGTTTTGGTCTACTAGGCAGCGGTAGGCCTGAAGCAGTGACGTCACGACAAGTTGTGTGCCATTATACATATAAAGTGAAGTGTATATAATGTGAAGTGTATAATATCATAAGTGAAAAGTGAAATCGCGTGAGGAACGAGGGATGTATGAGCACATGTGGTTATAATCATCACGGATGAAGGATCTCCAAAATAGGGATTTAGGCTACGTACGAAGACTACGTCATCAGCATCTGGCAACTTGGCACGACCATTGCCAGCGCAAGTATCACCTATATTGTGGTTTGCATGTCGCATTTTTGGCTTGGCTTGGTCTTGCATCGCTGTTAGATACTGGTCACTCACTCCTGCAAGCTATTACAGTAGTTATTAGTAGTAAGAACACTTAGGAAGCTAGGAAGTCCTCTCTAAACGTGAACAAGGAATAGGATAATAGCAGCAATAATTGATACTTAAATCCAGAAAGGACAATAAGCGAAGAGTGTAGCATTTTTAGGAAAGACAGAACAGAGAGGTATAACGGATCTACCCCCCGCCCTAACCATCCCTCCCTAACACACACACAAGGGCAGACACTTATTGAAGCTTTAGACCCTAGTAGCAATTATCGCTTTTTATAACCCAGAATTACTGGTATGTATTAACAGTATCTCCCTGCATACCTCCCCCCACACACACACATAGACACACACATACACACACACACACACACACACACACACACACACACACACACACACACACACACACACTGTAAGTACGTGCCGGTCAAGCCCCAGGAGGTTGGGGGTCAGGTCACAAGAAGTTGTGGGCAGAAAGGACCACTGAGACTACACTACAACCCACAAGCCACCTACCTTTCAGTACATAATAAACCCACACATAATTCCACACAAGATTACACACACACACACACACACACACACACACACACACACACACACACACACATATCCAGACTCACACACACACACACACACACACATACACTCCCCCCCCCCTCACCACCGACAACTCACTTCTTCCCCTGATCCCTCCCCTCCCTCGTTCACCCTCCCATCCCCCGTTCACCCAGACCCTCCTGACCCCTCCCCACTCCTCTCCCACATAGCCACAGTTCCTCCGCTACCTCCCCCCCCCACACTCTGACATACACACTACTAACCTAACATACAGAACTACATAGGTTTCCCACTCTGAGGCAATCAGGATAAAACAAAAATGGGTTGTCAGAGAGCAACAAGAAAAACCAAGGGACAGGAGGAGGAAGCTGCAAAGGAAGATTGGGCAGCAGATCTCATAAAAAGAGATCATGAATGGGAAAAGAAACTAGAAGAACTTAGCATGAGAATGGAAGAAAGGATAGATATGGAAAGCAGGAAGTGGGAGCTGCATATCAAAGCAGCAGAGGCTAGGATACAGAGTTTAGAAGAGGAACTAAAAAATCTGAAACAGCCTAAAGAACTAAAGAATATTTTGGGATTGACAACAGAGACTGCTACCTCAGCCACAAATAAGGGGACTGTAGGGAAAGAAGGGGCACAACTGCATGGGGAGGCTCTATCACAGGAGACTGTAGTAATTGAAAGAGCTAAGCTTTATGTGGAGGCCCTAACAGACAACAACAGAGCCCAAGGAAAGTCGAGAAGGGAAAATGACAGGCCACTGAGCCCAAGTACATTAGCCAGTGAAACTGAAGAAAGGAAAGCTGCAGTGCAGGAAACCAAATTAAATGAGGGGATACACAGGGATAAGCAGTGGGAGAATGAAAGGGTGAGGTCAGTCTTTGTGTATGGGCTCCAGGAAGCTGAAGGGGAAACATATGAAGCAAGAAAACAAGGGGAAAGAAAAGCAATTGAAAGCATCATGAAAGCAATAGGAAAAGACGACATGACCCAGCTGGAAAATTTTCCGAGAATAGGGGGGTTTGTAAAAAAAAGAACCCGGCCAGTGAAAGTGACCTTCAAGGCAGAAGCGACTCGGACCAGGATCCTGCAGGAGAAAGCACGATTAAGGGACATGCCGGCATACAGAAAGGTGTATCTCGACCGCGACAGATCACAAGAAGAAAGGCAGAAACTGAGAGAGATGTTACAAAGGCGAAAGGAGGAAAGAGAGGGGATGGAGAAGACAGACAGGAGATCCCAGACCCAGGAAGAAGATCAAATACAGCCTCCCTCACAACTTCCTATAGAAGCCTCCCAACCAGGTCAACCCCAGTGCAACCAAACACTCTAAATCAAAACACCCATGCCACATCCAATGCCCCCACCCACTTTATTACAAACTCCACCCCTACAGCAACAACCCATAGTTCCTTACCAGGTCTCCCACTTCCCCAACCCCAATATACCTCCCAGACCACAGTCTTAGAAAAGAAGTTGAAGGTGTGGTATACAAATGCAGATGGAATAACAAACAAGTATGAGGAGTGGCACAAAAGAATCAAAGAGACATCCCCAGACATAATAGCACTCACAGAAACAAAACTCACCAATATAATAACAGATT
The DNA here is from genome assembly GCF_038502225.1 of Cherax quadricarinatus. Taxonomy (NCBI): domain Eukaryota; kingdom Metazoa; phylum Arthropoda; class Malacostraca; order Decapoda; family Parastacidae; genus Cherax; species Cherax quadricarinatus. The sequence continues at coordinate 156,405 of NW_027195418.1, read as the reverse complement.
CAATCTTTCCATCCGGATACCAAATCCTCAGGAAAGACAGAGGGAGGAGAGGGGGAGGAGGAGTTGCACTGCTCATTAAAAACCAGTGGGATTTTGAGAAAATGGAAGGAATGGATGGCATGGGCGAAAGGGACTACTTAGTAGGAACAATCCAGTCTGAGGGACATAAGGTGATAATTGCAGCAATGTACAACCCACCACAGAACTGCAGGAGGCCAAGAGAAGAATATGATGAGAGCAACAGAGCAATGATCGACACACTAGCCGAGGTGGCCAGGAGAGCACACATGGGAGGAGCAAAGTTACTAGTTATGGGTGATTTCAATCACAAGGAGATTGACTGGGAAAACCTGGAGCCCCATGGGGGTCCCGAAACATGGAGAGCCAAGATGATGGATGTGGTAATGGAAAACCTCATGCATCAACATGTTAGAGACACTACCAGAGAGAGAGGAGAGGATGAACCAGCAAGACTGGACCTTGTATTCACCATGAGTAGTTCGGACATCGAGGGTATCATGTATGAAAGGCCTCTGGGAGCTAGTGATCATGTGGTTCTGTGCTTCGACTACATAGTTGAGCTCCAAGTGGAGAGAGTAGCAGGAATAGGCTGGGAAAAACCAAACTACAAAAGGGGGAATTACTCAGGCATGAGGAACTTCCTTCAAGACATTCAGTGGGAGAGGGAACTGACAGGAAAACCAGTACAAGAAATGATGGACTATGTAGCAACAAAATGCAAGGAGGCAGAGGAAAGGTTTGTTCCCAAGGGAAACAGAAATAATGGGAAGAACAGAACGAGTCCTTGGTTCACCCAAAGGTGTAGGGAGGCAAAAACTAGGTGTACTAGAGAATGGAAAAGGAACAGAAGACAGAGAACCCAGGAAAATAAAGAAATCAGCCGAAGAGCCAGGAATGAATATGCACAGATAAGAAGGGAGGCTCAGAGACAATATGAAAATGACATAGCATCAAAAGTAAAGACTGACCCGAAGCTGTTGTACAGCCACATCAGGAGGAAAACAACAGTCAAGGAACAGGTAATCAGACTGAGGAAGGGTGATGGGAAATTCACAAGAAACGACCGAGAGGTATGTCAGGAGCTCAACACAAGATTTAAAGAGGTATTTACAGTGGAACCCAGTAGGACTCCAGGAAATCAGAACAGGGGGGCACACCCGCAAGTGCTGGATGAGGTACATATAACCAAGGAGGAGGTGAAGAAGCTGCTATGCGAACTTGACACCTCAAAGGCGGTGGGACCAGACAACATCTCTCCATGGGTCCTTAAAGAGGGAGCAGAGATATTGTGTGAGCCATTAACAAAGATCTTCAACACATCACTTGAAACTGGGCAACTACCTGAGGTATGGAAAATGGCAAATGTAGTCCCAATTTTTAAAAA